>NW_025798591.1:0-19100 GCF_021613505.1 Equus quagga | reverse complement strand
GTGATCAGTAATTTTTCCTTTCTTCTAAATGTTGATACCCTTTCATTTCATAATTATTGAGAGTATAACATATTATCCCATACTTAAATATTGGTTTTAAGTTTAATTTGATATTTCAGGTCAAGCAGCTTATATTCTAGAGGGCAACACAGATATTAAACTGTAAACAAATGTATAATAACATAATGATCATTATAATGGCTATAGAGGGAATAAACAGGGCAGTTTCTAATAAGTAACTTTCTGTCATGGCATTCTGAATTCACTCAGAAACCCAAATTTCCCCATGAAACACTATATATTTATATAAATATAAAAATGCTTAATACATATTTAAAGAAACTTAGCAGTGATGGAAATAAGGTGAACACAGAGAAGTATAATATCTGCCTGAGGTCACATAGAAAATGATGAGACTGGACTTGAATGTTAAAGATTTGATCCTGTAAACTGTATTGAACACTTCCAACAATTCTAGCCCACTGTACCTTTCATTTTTAAGAAATATGTTTTTGTGTTGCTTGAAACAATATTGCCTTAAAATTTATTTTGCACTATATATATTTCTATGCTTTCTTCTTTTGTAATTTTCTCAGTGATATTTTTTTTTTAGCCATTTATTTTCAACCTTCCTCTTACAAGTTCAAACCAATCTTCCAAGTTTTCTTTTTCTTCACAAGTGGTTGGGAAGATATATACCTATTTCTAGTATTCTAATAATATTTTATGACAAAGAGCAGTAGAATTAACATAACCCAGGACAAATTTATAAATGTATATAGTGGCTGTCCCACATGAGTCCTTCTTTCTGATAACAATGGAAAGGAATTGGGGAAGGGATGTTAGCAAGATAGCATAGAAGGAAGTCTCAGCCTTTGGTTCTCCAAAGAGACACTTTATTTTGGGAAAATTACAGACAAAAATATCTTTATAAGATGTCCAGAATCCAGTTGAGAACTTGCCATACCTTAGTCAAACACAAAACCAAGTACAGTCACACTGAAATGGATAAGAAGAGCAATTTTGCTTTCCCCGTGTTTTTCCCTCCCTGTCACAGCTTAGTGCTGAAAAACATCACCACAGCCCATAAGTTCTCACTGGTTAAAGGAGTAACTGGAGCATGCATACACCCTCCTGGTCTTTCAGTGAGAGGCCTGAGGGTTTGGTTTCTGTCTTGCTTCATCCACAGCACTGATGGAAGTAACAGAGATTGGTGGGGACAGCTAACAACAAAGGAAGAGGGGCAGTCTTCTGACTGCACTTGGCACAGCTCTAAAAGATTGGGAGAAGGTGCAGAAGCTGAAGCTACTCCCATAGGAGGGAAGGAGAAGACTAGAGTGTACCTCCACATCCCAGCCTTTCAAAGTGCTCCAGAATGATCAGTTTCTGTGCCTCATGACCTTCAGTACAGACAGAGCCAGCACATATTGTTGGGGGCAGCTGAGTACAAAGGAGAAGTTGTGGGATGATTGATGTACCTGACAAAGCTCTGCTAGAATAGGAGCAGGTGAAGAAATTTAAATAACTTCCCCATGAGGTATGGGAGAAATGAAGCATACATACAACGTCCTGACCTGTGTTACAGCAGTAAGACAGCAGAAGAAGCCAGGCAGGACACATCCATAAAAACAGTTGGAACACCTTCCAGAATCTCTAGCCAGGCAGATGGAGGAAGGTCTTTCCCTGTAAAAGCCAGCGCACAGAGACTGGAAGCAGAGGCTCTTTTCTAAATTCACAGACACCAACAAAGCCAAAAAGAATACAAAGAATCATAGAATAATGACACAATCAAAGAAAGAAAATATCTCTCGAGTAATTGACCCTAAAAAAAAGGAGATCTATGTATTGCCTGCCAAAAACTTCAAAATAATCATCTTAAAGAGGATGAGTGAGATAAACGAGTTTGAACAATGATAGACAATAAAATAAAACATGATAAAAAACATTAACAAAAGGAGAATATCAATAACAGATAGAAAATATGAAATAGAAGCAAAGAGATTTTCTGAAGCAGAATACTACAATAACAAGTAAAAAAATTCAATAGTGGGTTCAACAGATGATTTGCTCAAGGAGAAGAAACAATGAGTGAATTCAAAGTCAGGTCATTTGAAGTTATCCAGTCAAGGAGCAAAAAGAAAAAAATTTAAAAGAGTAAGGAAAGCCTAAGGGACTAGTGGAACACCAGAAAGAGAAACAATATATGCAATTTGAAAGTGAAAGAAGGAGAAGAGAAAGAACTGGATGAAAGATTAATTTAATATTAATGGCTGAAAACTGAATTCTGGGAAGGAAATTAAACATTCATATTCATGAAGCCCAAAAGATTTCCAAAGCTGAAATAACCCCTAAATGTTACAACAAAACACAGTAAAATGAAATTGTCAGTATCAAAGACTAAGAGAGAATTTTGAAAGCAGTAAGAAAAAAGCAACAATCACATACAATGGTTTGCCTCAAAAACTGACAGCAAATTTTGCAGCAGAAATGTTGCATGTCAAAGGGAGTGGGATCATATATTCAATGTTCTGAAATGAAAAAACTGTCAACCAAGAATACTATATCTGGCAGAATTGTCCTTTAAAAATGAAGGATAAATAAAGTCTTTCCAGACAAACAAAAGCTGTGGGAATTAATCACCACTAGATCTACCTTACAAGAAACGCTAAAGTGAGTTCTTCAAGTTGAAATAGAAAGACACTAAAGAGAAACTCAGAAGTATATAAAAGTAAAAAACTCACTGGTAAAGGTAAATATATAGACAAATGAAGAACATAGTTATACTGTAGTAGTATTATATTAATTACTTTTATTATAGTAACAAAGCTAAAAAACAAGAGCATTAAAAATAACTATAACTTAAAAAGCATGTTAATGGATACACAATATAAAAAGATATAAATTGTGATGTGAATAACAAAGTGTGGGGAAGAGAAGTTAAAGTATACAGATTTCTTAAACAACTGAATTTAAGTTTGCATCAGCTTATAATAGACTGTTATAACTATAAGATTTTTCTATGTAAACCTTATGGTAACAATGAAGAAAACATCTATAGAAGATACATAAAAGAAAAAGTGAATGGAATCATAGCATATCAGTACAAAAATCAGCATATCACAAAGGAAGTCTGCAAAAGAGAGAAAGATGGAAAAAAGAAGTATAAAGCAGATTACAATTAACAAAATGGAAATAGTAAGTCTTTACATATCAACAGTTACTTTGAATAAAAATGGATTAAATTCCCTGAATCAAAAGACATAAGAATAGCTCAATGAAATAAACAGCAAGATTGACCAATATATCTCGAACAAGAGACACGCTTTAGATATAAGGACAAACATAAGCTGAAAGTGAAGAGATTAAAAGAGATAGTCCATGAAATAGTATCCAAAAGACACCAAAGTTGGCCATGCTTACCAGCTAAAACAGAGATTAAGTCCAAAATTTTCACAAGAGAAAAAGAGAGACGTTTTATAATGATACAAGGATCAACCCATTAGGAAGATACAATTATAAATATATATACACCCAACATAATAGTCTCTAAATAAATAATGTAAACATTGGCATAACAGAAGGGAGAAACAGAAATCAATACAACAAAAGTAAGAGACTTGAAACTTTTTTTCAATAATTAATAGAACATCCAGAAAGAAAATCAATAAGAAAACAGCAATCTTGAACAACATTATACAGCAAATGGACCTAACACACATATACAGAACATCTCACCCAATAGCAGTAGAATACACATCCTTTTCAATTGAACATAGATCATTCTCCAGGATAGAACATACGTTGGTCATAAAACAAGTCTTAACAAATGTAACAAGATTTAAATCATACCAAGTATCTTTTCTGACAACAATGAAATGAAAATAGAAATAAACAACAGAAGAAAACTTGGAAATCCACAAATACATGGGGAAATTAAACAACACAGAGCTGAACAACCAATGGGTCAGAAATAAATCAAAAGGGAAATTAGAACATATCTTGAGACAGATGAAAATTAAAACACAACATACCAAAACTTATGGGGAGCAGCTAAAGCAGTACTAAGAGGCAAGTTTATAGTGATGAATGGCTCCATTGAGAAAAAAGAAAGATCTCAAATAAACACCCTAACTTTAAACCTCAAGGAACTAGAAAAACAGGAACAAACTAAGACCAATGTTAGCAGAAGGAGGAAAATGATAAAGATTGCAGTAGAAATAAATGACATTTAAAACCTCAATGAAACTAAGAGTTCTTTTTTGAAAATATAGTCAAAATTGACAAACCTTTACTCAGACTAACCAAGAAAAAAGGAAAGAACAAAGAAAGAAAATTAGAAGTTAAAGAAGGGACATTACTACAGACTTCACAGAAATAAAAAGTATCATAAGAGACTGCTATGAACAATTATAACCCACCAATTCCACAACTTGGAAGAAATGGATAAATTTCTAGAAACATACAACCTACTAAGTCTGATTCACAAAGAAATAGAAAATCTGTACAGGCCAATAATGAGTAAGGAGATTAAAGCCATAATCAAAAATCTCCCAACAAAGACAAGTTCAGCACTAGATGTCGTCACTCATGAATTCTACCAAACACTTAAAGAAAAATGAACTCCAAACCTTCTCAAAGTCTTCCAAAAAATTGAAGGAGAGGGACTTCTTCCAAACTCATTTTATGGGGCCAGTGTATCCATATAGAAAACCAGACAAAACACTTCATAAAAGAAAACTACAGGTCAGTATCCCTGATGTACATTGAACGTAGATTCAAAAGTCCTCCACAAAATACTAGCAAATCTAACTCAACAACACGGGAAAAAAAAAAGATCATACACCATGACCATATGGGACTCTCTAGGATGCAAGAATGGTTCAACATATGCAAATTAATTAATGTGATACACCAAATTAACAGAATCAAGGATAAAAATCACATGATCATCTCAATATATGCAGTTAAACTATTTGACAAAACTCAACGTCCTTTCATGACAAAATCTGAACAACTAGGTCCAGAGGAATTTACCTCCACATAATAAAGGCCATTTATGAGAAGCCCACAGCTGACATCATACTCAATGGTGAAAAACTGAAAGCTTTTCTTATAAAATTAGGAACAAGACAAGAATTCCCACTCTAGCCACTTCTATTAAACATAGAAGTCCTAGCCAGAGAAATTAGGCAAGAAAAATAAGTCATCCAAATAGGAAAAGAAAAGGGAAAATTATCTCTTTTTGTAGATGACATGATCTTATGTAGAAAACCATAAAGATTAAAAACATTCTTAGAATTAATGAACAAATTCAATAAAGTTGCAAGATACAAAATTAACACACAAATATCACTTGATTTTCTAATTACTAACAGTGAACTATCTAAAAAAGAAATTAAGAAATCAATCCCACTTAGAATTAAAAAGAATAAAATACTTAGTAATAAACTTAAACAAGAAGGTGAAAGATTTGTTCTATGGAAGATACAAAATGCTGATGAAAGAAATTAAAGAAGACACACAGAAATAGAAAGACTTGGTGTTCGTTGATGGAAGATTATTGCTAAAGTGTCTATACTACTCAAAGCCATATCACAATTCAAGGTAATCGCTATCAAAATCCCTATGGAATTATTTACAGAAATAGAAAAATCAATTCTAAAATTTGTTTGGAAATACAAAAGATCCTGAACTACCAAAGAAATCTTAAGAAATAAGTATAAAGCTGGACATCAGACATCCTGATTTCAAGTGTATTAGGAAGTTACATTAATCAAAACAGTATGGTACCAGCATATATATAGAAACATAAACTAATGAAATAGAACAGAGCCCAGAAATAAACTCACATGTGTACTGTCAAATGATCTCTGAGGAGAATGTCAAGACTATAAAATGGGTAAAGAATTGTCATTTCAATGAATGGTGTTGGAAAATGGATATCCACATGAAAAACAATGGAGACAGGCTCTTATTCCATACACAAAAAATCAGCTCAAAATATAGTAAAGACTTAAAAATAATACCTGAAACTATAAAGCTGCTAGAAGATAACATAGGAGGAAACATCATCTCTTTGGTTTCTTTATGACTTCATGATTTCTTGGATATGCCACCAAAAGCACAGGGAAAAAAAGCAGAAATAGGTAAAAGGAACTACATCAGACTAAAAAGCTACTGCAAAGAAAAGGAATCAATCAACAGAGTGAAAAGATAATCTACTGAATGCTAGAAAATATTTCCAAAGCATATATCTGATTAGAGGGTCATTTCCAAAATATATAAGGAACTCCTACAAATCAATAGCAAAAAACCTAATACCTAAATAAAAAATGGACTAAAGACTTGAGAAAATATTTCTCCAAGGAAGATCTTTGACAACTTGCTAGCCAATAGGAAGATTTATGTGGCACGGACACAAGAAAAATATTACCTTTAAAAGTGACAGAAGTTAAAATCAAAATTCTATAGAATGTCTTCATATCACTTTTCTGCCATTACCTCCCACAAGACTGGATGTTTAATGAAGAATCAAAATATAAATATAATTTGCCAAAGTTTTCTGAGAAATATGGGTTGATTCTATTCAGTTCTGTAATGCAAAGCAAACCACATAACAGGTATACTGTCTAGAAAATGTCATAGAAGTTCTGCTAAACACCCTAACTTCATTACAGCATAATGACCAGAATATGCCATTCAAGAATGATACAGTACTTTCAAAATCATTACTACAAGTTCGTCTGTTATGTCACATTAGTCATCTGAAAAAGAACGTCAATAAGAAGTTTTCAAGAACTTAAAAATTATTGATATGTATTAAGAACTAATGATATTATGGATCTCAAGCTCCACTTACTACCATGGATAGGAACCCAGCAGAAGTTACAACATGTTAAAATCATGTATGTGGTCTAATCATTGTCACAATTATCACCTTTGTAGCTGCTTCATGGTGGTGCACTGATGAATATAGGATTGCATTGAAAGAAAAATCAAAGTTCGTCCAGAACATTTCACTGATCTTTCTAAATTTTTTTAAATGTTATATTCACACTAAACGATTCAAAAGATTGAATTCCTTTAGTCATTCAGACATTAATTTATTAAGCACTCCTGAGTACCAAAGTACCATTAGATCCCAAAAGCAGTCGAAAAATGTGACATCACAGATCCAGTGGGTCAGAAAAAGCAATTTTATTCCTACTTTCCCTCTTACATGAAGATCCTGATTGGAAAAGAGAGAGATAAAGAGTGCTTTTGTGAGTAGAAACCAAGAAGATATTTGCCCCCCGCCTTGTCATTTATGCAAATTCTAACACTAGAATCATTCTCATCACTGACTCCAGAACTTAACTTCAGGCAGGTGTATTTAGCATCCGTTTCTCAGGTTCTCTGATGAAGAGTTGCCTGCAACTTGCCAAGGTGCCCCGCATTAAAGTCCAGTGCGTATGGATCTTTTTACAATCCTCTCAGAATTTTACCTCAGAATCTCTGCACCTTTGAAGCAAAGTTTCTCTGCCCACAAGGAGGATTGGCAATTACACCAAAGGAAGCGTTCCCTCTGTGGGGTTTCTTTAGTTTCCCAGACCTGCAGAGTCTCCTCTTTGTCTTGATTTTCTTCTCTCAAAAGACCATCTTAACTGCAAATGTGTCCATAATGGGAGTCATCCAGCTCAGTCACAGCCTTCACACCCCCATGTACTTTTTCCTCTGTGGCCTGTCCTTTTCAGAAACTTGTACCACTATGGTAATTCTCCCCACATGTTAGCAGACTTGCTATCAGACAGCAAGACCATTTCTCTTCCTGAGTGTGTCACACAGATATTTTCTGTGTTAGGCTTAGGTGGAAATACCAGCTTCATCACGGCTGCCATCTCCTATAACTGTTAACCTGCCATTCACAACCCACTGCGTTATGCCATCCAAATGACCCATAAGATCTGCTTTCAGCTGATTTTGGCCTCTTGGATGGCTGGGGTCATGGTTTTTCTGTGCGTCGTCATCACCATGTTCAACTTGCCTTTCTGTGACTCCAACACTTTCCAGCACGTCTTCTGCAACATCTCGCCTCTGGTCTCCCTTGCTTGTGGTTACATTTTGTATCATGAAATGGTTTTTGTTCCCTGGCCCTGTATTGGTGTCCAGCTTTATTTTAATTATGGTTTCTTATGTCTTCTTTGAGTCCGTAGTTTTGAAGATGTCTTCCGCAAAGAGGAAGTATAAGACCTTCTCTACTTGCTCCTCTCACCTCACTGTACTGTGCATCCACTATGGATTTTCTTGCTTTGTTTATTTGAGGCCCAAGGACAGTGACTCATTCCATGAAGATATGCTGATGGCTGTGACATATACAGTGCTGACATCTCTACTTAATCCTGTCTTTTACATTTAAGAAATAAAGAATTGCAGAAGCCCTAAGGAAGATATTAGACAATGCAAATATGTTTATCCCTCAGATCGAAAATAAAAGAACCCTTAACATTTAAAAAATTTACATAATTTTAATAAGTAAAAGTGGATAAAGTTGTGGGGGCCAGTCTGGTGATGTAGTGGTTAAGTTTGCGTGCTCCACATAGGAGGCCCAGGTTCGGATCCCGGGCATGGACCTAGCACTGCTCATCAAGCCATGCTGTGGCAGCACCCCACATAAAATAGAGGAAGACTGGTGCAGATGTTAACTCAATGACAATCTTCCTCAAGAAAAAAGAGGAAAGATTGGCAGCAGACGTTAGCTCAGGGCCAATCTTCCTCACACATAAAAAAGTGGATAAAGTGGAGTACTTCACTAAAAATCATCACTTTGAGTACAAACAGAGTATTATCTAATTACCTGATATTTCCTGGCATCACTATTTTTCTAGTATAAACAGGATATAGTTTTAAAATATTGTTAATATGTGGATGTGGATGTTTGTGTGCATGCTTGCATGTGTGTGTGTGTGTGTGTGTGTGTGTGTGTGTGTGTATATGCACAGATATATATACATATAAGCAAGCAGGAAATAAATCAAAACATATTTTGGAACACAGTATTTTCAGAAGATTAGCTGGATAACCTTTCCATTTATGGGTTGTATTCTTAGTGTGAATTCCCAAAACTTTTGGCTAGTCTTATATCTTCAATATTTTCTCCTCTATTTTCTGAAGGTATATAGTTTATAATTCTATATTTTACATTTAAGTATATGGCCTATTTTGAGTTATTTCTTGTATGAGGTGTGAGGCTTAGGTTGAGGTGCTTCCATCCTCCATGGATGTCCAGTTGTTAGAGCATCATTTTTGAAAAGCCTTACTTCTTTCAGTGGATTGTTTTCGCACCTCCTGAAAAGATCAGTCAGGCATACTTGTGTGGGTCTCTCTCTGGGTTCTGCAGTCGCCCTCATTGATCTTCAGTGATCTTGCACCACACTGTCCTGATGACTGTAGCTACATACTAAGCCTTAGCATCAGGTAGAGTGATTCCTTCCACTTGATTTTATATCTCTTAGGACCTTTTCTCTTTAGAAATGTAAGCATTTAGTGCAGTAAATTTCTCTCTCAGTACTACTTTATCTGAATATCATATGTTTTCATATGCTGCCTTTGAATATTTTCATTCCATTCTATGTATTTTTTAAATACCAGTGTTCCAAGCCTTCTTTTTATTATCAACTTTCTGGATAGAGAACTTCCTTTAGCCATTAATTAAACATAGATTTCTTGAGAACAAATTCTCTTAGCTTTCCTTCTTTGGAAATGTCTCGATCTCTCCTTCATTCCTGAAGGCTATTTTTCCAGATGTAGAATTCGCTTTTGAAAATCCTTTCCTGTTAGTACTTGAAAGATATTGTGCCACTTCCTTCTGGCCTTCACAGTTTCATGAGAAACCTGTTGTCTTTATATTGCTTCTTCCAATGAGGGATGATTCCTTTCTCCCTGGGACTTTTTAGATTTTTCTTTTTTTAACTTCAGTGATTGTAGTTTGAGTTCTAGAATTTTCTCATGATTATTTTTTTAACTTCTAGTTCACGTTAATATTTTATGTTTTTTTATTTGTATCAAAAATTTAATGATAAATTGTTGAAGCATTTGGTTGATGGCTACTTTAAAACCCTTGTCAGATAATTTCAACATCCTATTCATCTTCGTGTTGGCATATATTGTCCTTTCTCATTGAAGTTGTAATTTTTCTGCTTCTTGGTATGACAAGTGATTTTTGATTGTATCATACACATTAAGGATATTATATTATGAGACTGAACTATATTCAATCTTTTTTTAGAAAGAAGTTCCCTTGTGAAGCGTCTATTCAACCACCAGTTTCCTGTTCAGCACTATTGACACAACTCTGGCAAAAATGAAATGTTGACTCACACTGCCTCTTTACAGATAAGAGAGAGGGAAGCTCAGCTCCCTCCTCTGTCCTGTTGTCTCCTTCCTAGTGATAGTATTACCATGACTTTCTATGCCTCCATGCCTCTAATAAAGCTCAGCTCCTTGTTGGGCCAGAATGCCACTAGGGAAGGGGGAAGTGGAGAGCTGGTTCACACTGCTTTGTTGTTGAATGGTGGAGGAGGAAGCTCAGTTCCCCACTTCTCGACTTACAGAGGTTTGAGGGAGAATGCTAGCAGAAGGAGCAGAGTACCAACTAGCCCCCCTTCACTCCCTCAAGTCTCATTGGTGCCACATGGCAGATGAGACTCCTTTCCTCAATGGAGCCCACTGACACTAACCATGGATGGAGAATTGGAGGGTGGGTGAGGTGAAGATCAGTTCCCTGCTTGGCCCTATTGAAACCTGGGGCTGGGAAGCACGTGTGGTTTTTCCATTGGTGTTTTGTCTTCTTTAGGGCAGGTACTGCCAAAAGGTCTTTCGTTCTGTTAAGGCCATCCTTTTCCCAATTCTTTGACTAAAAGGAATAGGCTTTTCTAGAGTTCTTCCTGTCTGTGTCTCTTAGTGGTTCAGGGTTGCAGGCATATGCAGCCCTCTGTCCAGCATATACAGGAGCAAGAAGGAAACTGAGGGACTCATTGCTAAGTGATTCCTCAGGTCCCAAGGTCCTTAGGAATCTGCCTTCTTTTTCCTCCTTTCAGAGTCTTCTTATGCTTGTTTGCTGTGACACATCTATGGATATTTTTGGTAATACTAAGGAAGATCTGGAGGAATAGAGCTGCTTCATCTTCAACGGAAGGAGAAGTCTATGCCTTCAAACATTTATAGATATTTATCAGACATTGCTGGGAATATGGCAGCATATGCAGACTGAATTCACTTCCTCCCATGGACACAACAAATTTACAACTACCTTTGGTTCAATTAGCACTGAGAGAGACCTGAAAACTGCATTAAAAATCCTCCACAAGAAGGAACAGTGCTGACTGAGATGGAAGAGACAGAAATTCCTTTCTGGAGAGTAAAAGCCCACATTCTATCCACAGCACTTCACAGCAGTGAGCAATCTTAAGGTAAAAAATGTTCCCTGGATGAGCGGGGGACCTGAGAAGGAGAGCTTTGCTACAATAAGCAGCTTTTGGACTCAGCACAACCAAGATGAGTGTCATAATATCATGTTTTGCTGGCTATTAACAACAATAGGAAATACCACACAAAAGCTATTGAAAATAAGGGAAAGCAAAGCTTGCTCTTAAAGGGCCCATGCACAATTCACCCATTTCAGAAAACAATCTAAAACCACCAGAAAGAAAAGTGCACAGTCCTTTGGTGAAAAGAGACACACTGTATAGGCTCTGGGTGCATCTTGGTGAGAGATGCGACCTCCCCAGACTGGGACCACCTGCCCAGGAACTGAGACATTGGTGGCAGCCATTGTTGTGACCTAGTAGAGGCATGCTGACACAGATGCTGGCAGATGCCATTGGACTTCTTCCCCTGGCCTGTTAGCACAGAGATCTACCCCACTCACTAGAACAACGATTTAATTCAGTTCAGCTGGGGCAGGCAGCCCTAGAGATTGGCCTTATCCAACCTCAAGCCCTCCAGCAACTTGTGGGCAAGCATAGGTAGGGTGTGTGGGACATTTGTTGTGGGGTGAATGGGTCCACCTCTGCAGGTCAAGAGATGCATGAGGGGCACAGCATGTGCAAGGGGCAGGCCTGCATTGACAGAGTGTGTGAGGCCTCTGTGGCAGGGTGAGTGGGTCCACATTAGTGGGTTGGGTCATGCACACAGGGCAGAACTCTGTTGACAAGCTGTGTGTGCCTGCAGGCAGTGGTGCTCATCAGCTGCAGCAGACTTGTGCTTCTCAAACAGCTACATAGGGGATCAGCCCCACCTTGAAATGCCTGAAACCTTTGTGTGCTGCCACATCTGTGGCTGGCCCTACCCAGTTGCACTACTGAAAGAGCTGAGAAAAGACTTGCAGGCTAGAGGGCTATAGTAATTGCAAGCCACTGAATGTAGCAACAAGCCACTCTGAGGGCCAAGTCACTTAACAGAAAACCTGCAGCAGGAATCTTCTATTAGGCCTTGCAACCAACTGTACTAGGGCTCTCCACACCCAATAAAGTGACTGAAGAGACCATAGCAGCCACACACACCTGAGCATTACAACCATCTGACCCGGGTGACAGCCTAGCTTCCTCATGTACCTGCAGCAAAAGCAACCCTGCAACACAGAAGGACAGATGTAGTCCACAAAGGGGACACTCCTAGAACATTTGGAACTGGTGATGAGAGGAAAGCACACTGCTGGACCTCATAAGGCATCACTTACATAAAGCCACTTCTCCAAGATCCAGAGACATAGCTGATCCACATAATACATAGATAGAAGCACAGAGAAAGAGGCAAAATGAGAAGACAAAGTAATATTCTACAAATAATGGAACAGGACAAATCCTCAGAAAAAGAACTAAACAAAACAGAGATACACAATCTACCTAATAAAGAGTAGAAACTAGGCTGTAAGGATGCTCACTGAGCATGGGAGAAGAATTGATAAACTCAGTGAGAACCTCAACAAAGAAGCAGAAAAGATAAAAAAAGGAATCAATGAGAAATGAAGAATGCAATAATGGAAATGAAAAATTCACTAGAAGGAATCAATAGCAGAGTAGATGATACAGAGGAATGCAAGAGTGAGACGGACAAAAGATTAGAGAAAATAACCCAAGCTGAACAGATAAAAGCAAAAAGAATTAAAAAGAACAAGGATCTAAGGGACCTCCACGACAACATCAAGCATGTAGGTGTCTAGAAGGAGAAGAGAGATACAAAGGGGCAGAGAGTCTATTCGAAGAAATAATAGCTGAACACTTTCCTAACCTAAGAAGGAAACAGACATCCATCTATAGGAAGCACAGAGAGCACCAAACAAGATAAACTCAAAGAGGCCCGCACCAAGACACATTATAACTAAAATGTCAAGAATTAAAGACAAAGAAAGAATCCTAAAATTACAATGGAAAGGCAACAGGTTATACACAAAGGAAACACCATAAGGTTATCAGCTGACTTCTCAGCAGAAACCTTACAGGTCAGAAGGGAGTGGCAAGATATATTTAAAGTGCTGAAAGGAAAAAATCTACAGCCTATAATACTCTACCCAGAAAGATTCTCTTTCAGAATGGAGGGAGACATAAAGACTTTTCCAGGAGCCAGACCAGTGGCACAGTGGTTAAGTATGCATGTTCTGCTTTGGCGGCCAGGTGTTTGCTGGTTCGGATCCCAGGTGCAGACATGGTACTGCATGACAAGCCATGAGGTGGTAGGCGTCCCATATATAAAGTAGAGGAAGATGGGCATGGATGTTAGCTCAGGGCCAGTCTTCCTCAGCAAAAAAGAGGAGGATTGGCAGTAGTTAGCTCAGGGCTAATCTTCCTCGAACAAACAAACAAAAAAAAGACTTTTCCAGACAAGCAAAAGCTGAAGGAATTTATCACCAAGAAACCAGCCTTACAAGAAATGTTAATGGGACTTATTTATGTGGAAAAGAAAAGACCACAAATAGGAATGAGAAAATTGCCAAACAAAATAAAATCACTGGTAAAGGCAAATATACAGTAAAGGTAGCAGATAAACCATATATGAAGTTAATATGAAAGCCAAAAGACAAAAGTACTAAAATTATCTATTTCCATAATAAGCGGGGAAAGGATAAACACTCAAAAAGAGGTTAAATACAATATCAAAAACATAAAATGTGAGAGGAGCGGAGCAAAAGCTCCCTTAGAGCTTTTAGCAAGAGGTGAAACTTAACAGACCATCAACTTAATATAGATTTCTGTGTATGCAGGATATTATATATGAATCTCATGGTAATCACAAACCAGAAACCTATAAAGAACACAAAAAAATTAAGAGAAAGGAATCCAAATATAGTACTAAAGAAAGCAATCAAGCCACAAGGTAAGAGAGCAAAAGATGAAAGGAACAGAGAAGAACTACTAAAACACCCAGAAAAAAAGTAACAAAACAGCAACAAGTACATACTTATCAAAAGCTACTTTAAATGTCAATGGACTAAATGCTCCAATCAAGAGACAGAGTGGCTGAGTGAATAAAAAAAGAAGACCCATATATATGTTGCATACAAGAGACACACTTCAGACCTAAAGTCATTCACAAACTGAAAGTGAAGGAACGGAAAAAGATACTCCATGCAAATGACAATGAAAAGAAAGCTGGGGTAGCAATACTTATATCAGACAAAATAGACTTTGAAACAAAAACCGTAATAAGAGACAAAGAAGGGCACCACATAATGATAAAGGGAGCAATCCAACAAGAGAATATAACACTTACAAATATCTATGCACCCCACATAGGAGCACCTAAATATATAAAGCAATCATTAACAGACATAAAAGGAGAAACAGACACTAACACAACAAGAGTAGAGGACTTTAACACTCCACTTTCACCAATGGATAGATCATCCAAACAGAAGATCAATGAGGAAACGTTTGCCCTAAACGACACATTAGGCCAAATGGACTTAGTAGGTATATAATATACAGAACATTCCATCCAAAAACCACAGACTACACATTCTTTTCAAATGCACATGGAACATTCTCCAGTATTGATCACATATTAGGCCACAAAACAAGTCTCAATAAATTTAAGAAGATTGAAATAATATCTAGCATCTTTTCTCATTACAAAAGTATGATACTAAAAATCAACTACAAAAAGAAAATCAGAAAAACCACGAATATGTGGAGATCAAACAAAATGCTACTGAAATGCTATTGGGTCAATGAATAAATCAAAGAAGAAATAAAAAAATATTTTGAAACAAATGAAAATGAAAATCTGACATGCCAAAATTTATGGGATACATTAAAAGTGGCTCTAACAAAGAAGTTTATAGCACTGCAGGCCTACCTCAACAAACAAAAAAAATCTCAAATAAACAATCTAACAGTACATCTAAAGGAACTGGAAAGAGAACAAAGCCCAAAATCAGTAGAAGGAAGGAAATTATAAGAATCAGAACAGAAATAAATGAAATAGACTCTAAAAGAAAAACAGAAAAAACGCAATGAAACTAAGAGCTGGTTCTTAGAAAAGATTATCAAAATTGTCAAGTCTTTAGATAGACGCACCAAGAAAAAAAAAGATAAGACTAAAATAAACAAAATCAGAAATGAAAGATGGGAAATTACAATAGATACCTCATAAATAAGGATTATAAGAGAATACTATGAAAAACTATATGCCAACAAATTGGGTAATCTATAAGAAATGAATAAATTCTTAGAATCATACAACCTTCCAAAACTGAATCCAGAAGAAATAGGGAATATGAATACACCACTAACCAGTAATGAGATCAAAACAGTAATCAAAAACTTTCCTGAAAATAAAAGTCGAGAACCAGATGGCTTTCCTGGTGAATTCTACCAAACATTCAAATAAGACTTAGTACCTATTCTTCTCAAACTCTTCCAAAAATTTGAAGAGGAGGGAAAGCTTCCTAACTTATTCTACAAAGCCAACATTACTCTGATACAAAAACCAGACAAGGACAACACAAAAAAAGAAAAGAACAGGCCAATATTGCTGATGACCATCGATGCAAAAATTCTCAACAAAATACTAGCAAATTGAATAGAATAATACATTAAAAGAATCAGAGCCAGCCTGGTGGCATGGTGATGAGGATCAGACACTCTGCTTTGGCAGCCCGGGGTTCACAGGTTCAGATCCTGGGCATGGACCAGGCACTGCTCGTCAAGCCTCACAGTGGCATCATCCTGCATAAAATAGAGGAGGATTGGCACAGATGTTAGCTCAGAGACAATCTTCCTCAAGCAAAAAGAGGAAGATTGGCAACAGACATTAGCTCAGGGAAAATCTTCCTGACAAAAAACAAATAAATAAATAAAGATGATACACCACGATCAAGTGGGATTTATTCCAGGATTCAACATCTGGAAGTCAATCAATGTGATACACCACATTAACAAAATGAAGACTAAAAATCACATGGTCATCTCAATAGATGCTGAGAAAGCATTTGGCAAGGTAGAGCACCGATTTATGATAAGACACGTGAGTAAAACGGGTATAGAAGGAAAGTAGATAAACATAATACAGGCCGTACATGACAAACCTACAGCTAATATCATTCTCAATGGAGAAAACCTGAAAGCTATCCCTCTAAGAACAGGAAGCAGACAAGGATGCCCACTTGAAACACTCTTATTTAACATAGTATTGGAAGTACTAGCAAGAACAATCAGGCAGAAAAATAAGTGAAAGGGGTCCAAATTGGAGATGAAGAAGTGAAACAGTCACTATTTGCAGATGACATGATTTTATATACAGAAAAACTCTAAACAATCCACTAAAAACTTTTAGAAATAAGAAATGAACATGGTAAAGTTGAAGAATACAAAATCAACATACAAAACAACGTACTATTGCAACAAAAAGAATAAAATACCTAGTAATAAATTTAACCAAAGAGGTGAAAGACCTGTACAGTGGAAACTATAAAACGTTATTGAAAGAGACTGAAAAAGAAATAGAAAGATGTGGGATGCTCTTGGATTGGAAGAATTAACATAGTTAAAATATCCATACTTCCTAAAGCAATCTTTAGATTCAACGCAATCCCTATCAAAGTCCCAGCACTGTTCACAGAAATAGAACAAAGAATTATAAAATTTAAATGAAAAAATAAAAAGACTCCAAATGGACAAAGGAATCTTGAGAAAAAAGAACAAAGCTGGAGGTATCACACTCTCTGATTTGAAAATATATTACAAACCTATAATAACCAAAAGAGCATGGTACTGGAACAAAAACAGACACACAGATCAAAGGAACAGAATCAAGAGCCCAGAAATAAACCCACACAACTACGGACAGCTAATATCCGACAAGGGAGCCAAGAACATACAATGAAGAAAGGAAAGTCTCTTCAATAAATGGTGTTGGGAAACCTGGACAGCCACATGCAAAAGAATGAAAATACACCATTATCTTACACCGTGCACAAAAATTAACTCAAAATAGATTAAAGACTTGAATGTAAGACCTAAAACCAAAAAACTTCTAGGAGAAAACATAGGCATTACGCTATTCAACATCAGTCTTAGTAGCACATTGCCAAATATTGTGTCTGACCAGGCAAGTAAAACAATAGAAAAAAATTAACAAATGGGACTACATCAAACTAAAAACCTTATGCACAGCAAAGGAAACCATCGACAAAATGAAAAGACAATGTAACAATTGGAAGACGATATTTACAAACCATGTATCTGATACGGGGTTAATATCCAAAATATATAAAGAACTCATACATCTCAACATCCAAAAATCTAAGAACCCAGTTAAAAAATGGGCAAAAGATCTGAACAGACATTTTTCCAAAGAAGATATACAGTTGGCCAGAAGGCACATGAAAAGATGTTCAACATCACTAATTATCAAGGAAATGCAAATCAAAACTACAATGAGATATCATCTTAAACCTGTAAGATGGCTAGAAATAACAAGTGTTGGAGAGGATATGGAGAAAAGGGAACTCTAATACGCTGCTGGTGGGAGTGCAAACTGGTGCAGCCACTGTGGAAAACAGTATGGAGATTCCTCAAAAAATTAAGAATAGAACTATAGCTATTCCACTGCTGGGTATTTATCCAAAGCATATGAAATCATGAGTGCATAAAGACACATGCACTCCTATGTTCACTGCAGCATTCACAATAGCCGAGACTTGGAGGCAACCTAGGTGTCCATCAGGGCAGGAATAGAAAGAAGATGTGGTATATATACACAATGGAAAACTGCTCAACCATTAAAATGGGTGAAATCTCCCCATGTTTGACAAGGTTGGACCTTGAAGGTGTTATGCTAAGAGAAATAAGTCAGAGGGAGAAAGACAAATACCATATGATCTCACTAATTAAAGGAAATAAAAACAACAACAAACACATGGATACAGAGATTAGATTGGTGGTTATCAGAGAGGAAGGGGGGAGGAAGGAGGGTGAATGGGGTGACCAGGCACATATGTATGGTGATGGATGGTAATTAGTCTTTTCCTGGTGAATATGATGTAATCTGCACAGAAATACAAATATAATGATGTACACCTGAAATTTATATAATGTTATAAACGAATATTACGTCAATAAAAAACAAAAACAGCTAATTTAACCCCCTGCAAAAAATGATGTTTATCCACCTTCTCACTTACTTTGTTCCACAAAGTTAGTCTAATACAAATTAGCCTGACATATCCAGTTATAGAAGTCTTTATACTATCTTTGAACAGAAAGGGTTCGCTAGAATAGAATGTGTCAGAGACAAATGAACGTCCTCTGGTGAAATCTTCTCAGAGGCCTTCATCCACCCCTTTGCAGAGAGGATACGCCCTAAAAGAGGTCAAACTATTAAGATGATATTTGTGACCTTAAACTTTTGTTTGTCTTTTATATAAGTGTCTCAGTTACATCCTCTGGAAAATACGATTGAAAAAAACTTTATAGGATTATTGTAGAATTTTAGGACTTTCTATGATTACTCTGAAGATTAATTGGGTCAATACCTGTAAATCACCGGGAGCAGTGCCTGGAATGTAGTGAGGAAGCTCATGTTATCGTTGCTATTGCTATTCTCTTACTACTACTACTACTACT
>NW_025798590.1:0-4646 GCF_021613505.1 Equus quagga | reverse complement strand
GATCCTGTTGAAAATGAAAGTACAGTAAATAGTAGGCCAGAAAAAGGATTGAAAAGGAAGAATTTATAAAAGAAATTGGAGAATGAAATAAATAGAGCAAAAATGAAAGAAGCCATAACATGATTTTCAAAATTATTCTCCAGGGAATAGGAAAAAAAGGGATCATGCAGTTTCTGCTGCCAATTTTCTTACTATATACGACTCTCAACTACAGGATATCCAGCCCTTCAGACTAGCTCTTTCTAATGGCCCCATGTAACGAAGGGTAGATAAAAGCCAGCATGATGGTCTGCCAAGAAAGGAAGAGGACTAAACACAATCAGTGCTCAATTGTTTCAGCTTAAAGTTTTCACAACCTCGTTTTTAAAAATGCACAAACAGCCAAAAATTATGGGATGGGCAGGAATGACAACCAATTGTCCCCTGAAACTTCTTGGCATCATTGATCAATAGAATTGTACCTATAGACATCATTGTTCTCAATAGATCCTTGCATCCTTTCCAACAACAAATCCTGTCATTCCTACATTCAAAATCTACCTGAATCTTTCTGTTTTTTCAATTTTCATCACCGTCCACCCAGTGCAGGTTCACTCCCGCCTCTTTCCCCGCAGTGGTCTCCCGAGGAGTTTCTCCACCTCCACCTTGGCTCTCCCTCTTCCCCCCGCCATTCCTTTTTCAACAAGAAAAGCAAGTCAATCCTCTTAAAACATTTATAGGATGAAA
This sequence comes from Equus quagga, assembly GCF_021613505.1. Lineage (NCBI taxonomy): Eukaryota > Metazoa > Chordata > Mammalia > Perissodactyla > Equidae > Equus > Equus quagga. The sequence continues at coordinate 3,920 of NW_025798590.1, read as the reverse complement.
ACCAAAATCTTTTGCATGACGTTGGGGGCCTCTGTGATCTGTGCCTTGCTCACTTTTTCCAGTTGCTTGTGAGGCTTCCAACTGCACTAAGATATTTCTCACCTCAGTTTTGCACATACTGTTCCTCCAAACTGAAATGCGTTTTTTTTTTTCTGACGAAGATTACACCTGAGCTAACATCTGCCGCCAATTGTTCTCTTTTTGCTGAGGAAGGCTGGCCCTGAGTTAACATCCGTGCCATCTTCCTCTACTTTATATGTGGGACGCCTGTCATAGCATGGCTTGACAAGCAGTGCCATGTCCGCACCCGGGATCCGAACCAGCTAACCCTAAGCCTCCGAAATGGAACGTGTGAACTTAACCACTGAGCCATCAGGCCGGCCCCTGAAAGGGTCTCCTTTCTACTCTACCAATATTAGTTTCTCACAGACTTCCCCAACTCCCCACCTCCCCTAATCTGAATCAGGTCACCAACTTGTATTTCTGTATTTATTTGTACCGTATGGGTTTTATCTGACTTCTCCACTCTGTTGACACTGTGTAATAACTATATGGGGGTTCACAATACTATCCTCTCTACTTTTGTGCATATTTTAAATTTACTATAATAAACAGCTATAAAATTTTCCTTCTGATCCTACAAACTGAAAACAACACTTATGCCTACAATTTTCCTAGTTTTCAAATTTTGTGTTTAAAAAAATTTACTTTCCTTTTCATGACGAGTTTTCGTATTTTCGTTTAGAAACCATATTAGAACCATAAATTGCCAGTATTTTACAGTTCTAAACTGTGTGTTGTCTGCAAGAGAGTGAATTTGAAATTAGCATCAGATAACCTGAAAGACAGGTCTGAAGTTCAATTGTTCTTTTGCTGTTTTTGCTACTGAAGTCTTTTATTTGAAAGCAGCATTATTATTCGGTGGAAAGGACCCTCGACCTGGGATATAAATCTTCTGATTCAGTTCCAGTTTGTCCTTTTGAGTAAATCATTTAACCTTGCTTCCTTTTTTGTATAATTAATATAATAAAGAGGTAAAGTTCTAAATTTTTATTTGATTTAGTATTCTGTTTCCACAATTTGGAGGACCAAAAAAGCCAAAAGCAGTCATAAATAATATCAATGTTTATTTTTTTTTAATGAAGCAGCAATTCAAAAGAACTCTTTTTCTTATTCATTAATAAGGTCATATCTCAGCAGTGGTCTCCATAAAGGTAAATCTACACAGCCAAGAGCAGAAACCACTTCATCTCATTCAGAAGAGTTGCTACTATGCTTCTTCTCATTTGTTTTAACACATGTCTGCAACAGGATGTCCTCTTCCTCATTTGGTTTTAAAGTATATAGCGATGAAATTTGCTGCCGGTTTTTAATGCTTGGAATGTTGTATTTCTCTGGAGGTGAGAGCCCAAAGAGACATTTAACATTTTCTTCTGCCAATTCAGCTGCAAGCTTTTCGGCTTGTTTTTTAAAGGTCTTTCACGCCTCTTCCAAATAGATTTTCCAAAATTTCAGCTGCAGGAAACTACCTGCAGCTCGACATTCCTGGACATGTACAAAAATCAGCAGGACAATGATAACAGCTCCTATCAGGATCCAGCCCAGCACCATAGGAAAGCACATCAAAATAGCAATTTAGTCACATTTCTTATAAGAAATTTTAAAACCCTCAAAGTTTGAACTATCCACAGTTATGATGATGAACAAGCAACAGTTTGGGGTCTTTGTCTGTTAAGAGAAAGAAGCGACAGTACCCTCCCGCACCCCTCAGCACAGCTGCTTGCTTGACAAGTCAGTCATTTGCCAAGTCATGTCAAGGGCCCAGGGAAGAGCCTAGTGTCACTCCTCTAGAACTCAAAACGTGGGATTTGGGCAAATCCAATGAAACAAGCATTCATTTTCAAGAACCTCTGAGCTTTACAAGCCCAGAAGCATTGTGGGGATGACGGCTTTAGAGCCAAGCAGACCCATTTTATTGTAACGATTCTTCTACCCTTCTTCCGGCTGGACACACAACGACCTCGACTCAGTGTGTTCGCTATAAAGACGTAAGAGAATAAGGCAGGACGGACCTAGACGGCCCAGAGCGTTGTCTGGCCCAGAGTGGATGCCTGACACTATTGGCTGCCTCTTCTCTTCTTCATTCGTTTTATTTAAATGTTCGCCTGTCTGCTGACTAGATGCAAATAGCCATTCTACTTTGTCTTCTGGTGTCACCTGTCTAGAGAAAGGGCACTGATTTCTACCCCACCCCGTGCGCACCTCAGAAGCCCGCACCTCTCCGCCCCTGCCCTCTCCTCCCAACCGCACCCAGCGCGAGCGCCAGCGCCCGACCTGCGACTGGGCCCTGAGCTCCTTCAGGAGGTCCTGCGCGTCGGACTCCTCGCTCAGTCGGCAGGGCACCAGCGGCAGCTGGGCCGCAAAGCTGGAGTTGCGGCCAGCGCACAGGAAACGTGCCACAGGGGTGCTCCCGCTGGCGCCGCACTCGTAGAAGGCGCCCCCGAGCAGCGCCACGGCCACCCAGGTGTGGACGCGACCAAGGCGGCCCCGGGGAGCTGAGTCCTCCCAGGGGCCCCGCGCCGCTCCGCGGCGCAGCCGGCGCAGGCGCCCTGGGTACAGCAGCAGCGGGTCACCAAGGGCCAGGCGCGCGCGCTCAGCACGTAGGTCAGGAGGAAGAGCTCCGGCGCCGGCCCCAGCAGGAAGGACAGGCCGTAGGGCAGGTTCCAGGTGGCGCTGCAGGGACACTGGAACACCACGGTGGAGAGGAGGCGCTCCCCGCCTGCTGTCAGCAGGGTGGCCAGGCCATAGCCCGGGACAATGGAGTACTTGGGCACAGTTTTAGCACCTCCGGAAGCTTGTCCATGGTCCTTCTACCCCAGATGTCAAGGACCCGTCCGGATGCTTCTGCCTCTTCGCTGCCCTGCTCCTCTAATGGTTTGGGAGAACTCGGGGCTGGGGCTTTGCACTCTGCTAATAAGTAGCTTCCGAAAAGGGATGGGCTTTATGGCCTTCGTGAGCTTTGCTTTCTTATTTCAACCAACCGGCTCTGGCTGACAAACAGACCCAAACACACACCATTGACCTCCCCAGTACCCACCCCTTTCCAGAGGCCTCCGCACTGGTGGCCTTTCTCCCCCAGTTCAGGAACTGTGACAGAGGATACACCACTCTGTTCCATTATTACCTTTGTTTCCACCGAACTCATAAGGAAAATTGGTTTCCTTACCCTTCCTGACCCAATGCAGCCACTCAATGGAAAGAATACTTCTGACCTGGGCAAACTGGGAAAAAGCCAGATTTTCCTCTGTTGCAGCCATCCTAATTGCTAAGCCAACTCCTAGTAAGACCAAACAGTCACACACAAAAAGGATCCAGTTCTAGGGCCTCCAAGATGTTCTGTCCCCTTCCTGTCCCCCTCTGGACAGAACCACCAGCCTAATTCACACTGACTGTTCTCTCCCCTGCCTAATCTCCCACAGGATGCTAGACTGAATATATTGTATTGACTTCTACCTCTTTTCCTCCTCCAAGTGTGTCATGACACTGTCCGTACCTGGAGGATGTCAAATTCTTACCCAGTGACCACCAAGTGAATGGGGAGAGGGGAGTATATATGGTTGTTCAAAAAAATACTAGTTAAACCAAAATGTTCACACGGAAGCTACGTCTAACTACCATATTGTTTCCTCCACCTTCAGTTTTCTCAAAGCAGCATCGCTCTGTCACAAACTGTAACTGGAACAATATGGCTGTCTTCAGCTACTATTAATAGCAAGGATGTGTCTGAATCTCTTCTAAGGTCAAGGCTTTAGGGCAGCATAACACCAGGGTGATTATGAAGAATTGTTTGGTGAGCCAGCAAATAAGCATATACTGAGTGGAGAAACGCTTCTTGGGTGGGGCCCGGCTCAGAGGAGTGG
>NW_025798589.1:0-4646 GCF_021613505.1 Equus quagga | reverse complement strand
CCACTCCTCTGAGCCGGGCCCCACCCAAGAAGCGTTTCTCCACTCAGTATATGCTTATTTGCTGGCTCACCAAACAATTCTTCATAATCACCCTGGTGTTATGCTGCCCTAAAGCCTTGACCTTAGAAGAGATTCAGACACATCCTTGCTATTAATAGTAGCTGAAGACAGCCATATTGTTCCAGTTACAGTTTGTGACAGAGCGATGCTGCTTTGAGAAAACTGAAGGTGGAGGAAACAATATGGTAGTTAGACGTAGCTTCCGTGTGAACATTTTGGTTTAACTAGTATTTTTTTGAACAACCATATATACTCCCCTCTCCCCATTCACTTGGTGGTCACTGGGTAAGAATTTGACATCCTCCAGGTACGGACAGTGTCATGACACACTTGGAGGAGGAAAAGAGGTAGAAGTCAATACAATATATTCAGTCTAGCATCCTGTGGGAGATTAGGCAGGGGAGAGAACAGTCAGTGTGAATTAGGCTGGTGGTTCTGTCCAGAGGGGGACAGGAAGGGGACAGAACATCTTGGAGGCCCTAGAACTGGATCCTTTTTGTGTGTGACTGTTTGGTCTTACTAGGAGTTGGCTTAGCAATTAGGATGGCTGCAACAGAGGAAAATCTGGCTTTTTCCCAGTTTGCCCAGGTCAGAAGTATTCTTTCCATTGAGTGGCTGCATTGGGTCAGGAAGGGTAAGGAAACCAATTTTCCTTATGAGTTCGGTGGAAACAAAGGTAATAATGGAACAGAGTGGTGTATCCTCTGTCACAGTTCCTGAACTGGGGGAGAAAGGCCACCAGTGCGGAGGCCTCTGGAAAGGGGTGGGTACTGGGGAGGTCAATGGTGTGTGTTTGGGTCTGTTTGTCAGCCAGAGCCGGTTGGTTGAAATAAGAAAGCAAAGCTCACGAAGGCCATAAAGCCCATCCCTTTTCGGAAGCTACTTATTAGCAGAGTGCAAAGCCCCAGCCCCGAGTTCTCCCAAACCATTAGAGGAGCAGGGCAGCGAAGAGGCAGAAGCATCCGGACGGGTCCTTGACATCTGGGGTAGAAGGACCATGGACAAGCTTCCGGAGGTGCTAAAACTGTGCCCAAGTACTCCATTGTCCCGGGCTATGGCCTGGCCACCCTGCTGACAGCAGGCGGGGAGCGCCTCCTCTCCACCGTGGTGTTCCAGTGTCCCTGCAGCGCCACCTGGAACCTGCCCTACGGCCTGTCCTTCCTGCTGGGGCCGGCGCCGGAGCTCTTCCTCCTGACCTACGTGCTGAGCGCGCGCGCCTGGCCCTTGGTGACCCGCTGCTGCTGTACCCAGGGCGCCTGCGCCGGCTGCGCCGCGGAGCGGCGCGGGGCCCCTGGGAGGACTCAGCTCCCCGGGGCCGCCTTGGTCGCGTCCACACCTGGGTGGCCGTGGCGCTGCTCGGGGGCGCCTTCTACGAGTGCGGCGCCAGCGGGAGCACCCCTGTGGCACGTTTCCTGTGCGCTGGCCGCAACTCCAGCTTTGCGGCCCAGCTGCCGCTGGTGCCCTGCCGACTGAGCGAGGAGTCCGACGCGCAGGACCTCCTGAAGGAGCTCAGGGCCCAGTCGCAGGTCGGGCGCTGGCGCTCGCGCTGGGTGCGGTTGGGAGGAGAGGGCAGGGGCGGAGAGGTGCGGGCTTCTGAGGTGCGCACGGGGTGGGGTAGAAATCAGTGCCCTTTCTCTAGACAGGTGACACCAGAAGACAAAGTAGAATGGCTATTTGCATCTAGTCAGCAGACAGGCGAACATTTAAATAAAACGAATGAAGAAGAGAAGAGGCAGCCAATAGTGTCAGGCATCCACTCTGGGCCAGACAACGCTCTGGGCCGTCTAGGTCCGTCCTGCCTTATTCTCTTACGTCTTTATAGCGAACACACTGAGTCGAGGTCGTTGTGTGTCCAGCCGGAAGAAGGGTAGAAGAATCGTTACAATAAAATGGGTCTGCTTGGCTCTAAAGCCGTCATCCCCACAATGCTTCTGGGCTTGTAAAGCTCAGAGGTTCTTGAAAATGAATGCTTGTTTCATTGGATTTGCCCAAATCCCACGTTTTGAGTTCTAGAGGAGTGACACTAGGCTCTTCCCTGGGCCCTTGACATGACTTGGCAAATGACTGACTTGTCAAGCAAGCAGCTGTGCTGAGGGGTGCGGGAGGGTACTGTCGCTTCTTTCTCTTAACAGACAAAGACCCCAAACTGTTGCTTGTTCATCATCATAACTGTGGATAGTTCAAACTTTGAGGGTTTTAAAATTTCTTATAAGAAATGTGACTAAATTGCTATTTTGATGTGCTTTCCTATGGTGCTGGGCTGGATCCTGATAGGAGCTGTTATCATTGTCCTGCTGATTTTTGTACATGTCCAGGAATGTCGAGCTGCAGGTAGTTTCCTGCAGCTGAAATTTTGGAAAATCTATTTGGAAGAGGCGTGAAAGACCTTTAAAAAACAAGCCGAAAAGCTTGCAGCTGAATTGGCAGAAGAAAATGTTAAATGTCTCTTTGGGCTCTCACCTCCAGAGAAATACAACATTCCAAGCATTAAAAACCGGCAGCAAATTTCATCGCTATATACTTTAAAACCAAATGAGGAAGAGGACATCCTGTTGCAGACATGTGTTAAAACAAATGAGAAGAAGCATAGTAGCAACTCTTCTGAATGAGATGAAGTGGTTTCTGCTCTTGGCTGTGTAGATTTACCTTTATGGAGACCACTGCTGAGATATGACCTTATTAATGAATAAGAAAAAGAGTTCTTTTGAATTGCTGCTTCATTAAAAAAAAATAAACATTGATATTATTTATGACTGCTTTTGGCTTTTTTGGTCCTCCAAATTGTGGAAACAGAATACTAAATCAAATAAAAATTTAGAACTTTACCTCTTTATTATATTAATTATACAAAAAAGGAAGCAAGGTTAAATGATTTACTCAAAAGGACAAACTGGAACTGAATCAGAAGATTTATATCCCAGGTCGAGGGTCCTTTCCACCGAATAATAATGCTGCTTTCAAATAAAAGACTTCAGTAGCAAAAACAGCAAAAGAACAATTGAACTTCAGACCTGTCTTTCAGGTTATCTGATGCTAATTTCAAATTCACTCTCTTGCAGACAACACACAGTTTAGAACTGTAAAATACTGGCAATTTATGGTTCTAATATGGTTTCTAAACGAAAATACGAAAACTCGTCATGAAAAGGAAAGTAAATTTTTTTAAACACAAAATTTGAAAACTAGGAAAATTGTAGGCATAAGTGTTGTTTTCAGTTTGTAGGATCAGAAGGAAAATTTTATAGCTGTTTATTATAGTAAATTTAAAATATGCACAAAAGTAGAGAGGATAGTATTGTGAACCCCCATATAGTTATTACACAGTGTCAACAGAGTGGAGAAGTCAGATAAAACCCATACGGTACAAATAAATACAGAAATACAAGTTGGTGACCTGATTCAGATTAGGGGAGGTGGGGAGTTGGGGAAGTCTGTGAGAAACTAATATTGGTAGAGTAGAAAGGAGACCCTTTCAGGGGCCGGCCTGATGGCTCAGTGGTTAAGTTCACACGTTCCATTTCGGAGGCTTAGGGTTAGCTGGTTCGGATCCCGGGTGCGGACATGGCACTGCTTGTCAAGCCATGCTATGACAGGCGTCCCACATATAAAGTAGAGGAAGATGGCACGGATGTTAACTCAGGGCCAGCCTTCCTCAGCAAAAAGAGAACAATTGGCGGCAGATGTTAGCTCAGGTGTAATCTTCGTCAGAAAAAAAAAAACGCATTTCAGTTTGGAGGAACAGTATGTGCAAAACTGAGGTGAGAAATATCTTAGTGCAGTTGGAAGCCTCACAAGCAACTGGAAAAAGTGAGCAAGGCACAGATCACAGAGGCCCCCAACGTCATGCAAAAGATTTTGGTTTTCATCCTATAAATGTTTTAAGAGGATTGACTTGCTTTTCTTGTTGAAAAAGGAATGGCGGGGGGAAGAGGGAGAGCCAAGGTGGAGGTGGAGAAACTCCTCGGGAGACCACTGCGGGGAAAGAGGCGGGAGTGAACCTGCACTGGGTGGACGGTGATGAAAATTGAAAAAACAGAAAGATTCAGGTAGATTTTGAATGTAGGAATGACAGGATTTGTTGTTGGAAAGGATGCAAGGATCTATTGAGAACAATGATGTCTATAGGTACAATTCTATTGATCAATGATGCCAAGAAGTTTCAGGGGACAATTGGTTGTCATTCCTGCCCATCCCATAATTTTTGGCTGTTTGTGCATTTTTAAAAACGAGGTTGTGAAAACTTTAAGCTGAAACAATTGAGCACTGATTGTGTTTAGTCCTCTTCCTTTCTTGGCAGACCATCATGCTGGCTTTTATCTACCCTTCGTTACATGGGGCCATTAGAAAGAGCTAGTCTGAAGGGCTGGATATCCTGTAGTTGAGAGTCGTATATAGTAAGAAAATTGGCAGCAGAAACTGCATGATCCCTTTTTTTCCTATTCCCTGGAGAATAATTTTGAAAATCATGTTATGGCTTCTTTCATTTTTGCTCTATTTATTTCATTCTCCAATTTCTTTTATAAATTCTTCCTTTTCAATCCTTTTTCTGGCCTACTATTTACTGTACTTTCATTTTCAACAGGATC
>NW_025798588.1:0-1490 GCF_021613505.1 Equus quagga | reverse complement strand
AACACTTGCACCTGTACTCCAGAATGTTCACTCCAGCATTGCTCATAGGAGCCAGCAACTGGGAACCACCCAAATGTCCATCAGCAGTTAAATGGATAACTAGATTGTGGTATACTCCCACAGTGGAGTACTATACAGCCTTCAAAATAAATAAGCTGTTCAGGGCTGGCCCCGTGGCCTAGTGGTTAAGTTCGCAAGCTCCACTGCAGGCGGCCCAGTGTTTCGTCAGTTCGAATTCTGGGCGCAGACATGGCAGTGCTCATCAAACCACGCTGAGGCAGCATCCCACATGCCACAACTAGAAGGACCCACAACTAAGAATATACAACTATGTACCGGGGGGCTTTGGGGAGAAAAAGGAAAAAATAAAAATAAATAAATAAATAAGCTGTTTTACACATAATATAGATGAAACTCTCAAACAAAACGATCATACAACACTTCCTAGAGGATTCTAAAAAGTTCAAAAACAGGCAAAACTAAACATGAATAGTTTAGGAATGAAGACATAGATGGTAAAAACTATAAATAAAAATAAGGAGATGATCACCCCCACTTGTAGGTGGAGAGAGTTGGGCTTCTGAAGAGACACAAAGGGCAGGGGGATTTTGGGGTGCTGGAAATGTACTATTTCTTTCCCTTCTGTAATCATTACATAGACCTTAGCTTGTAATTATTTTTTAAACTATACATAAATGTTTCATAACTCTTCACTGTGTTTATCTGACAATTTTTTAAATGACAATAAATTGCCTATTCTTGTAGAATTTCCCTTTCATTTGGAAGTATTTAGAATGCTCTTCCTTGTGGCAAAGGGTCTGACAGACCATGTCCCTTCTTTGATACAGGTCCGTTTCCTTAGCTAGGAATATAATCCAATCAATTCCACAGTCCTTCCATTGACATTCACGATGGATATTTCCTAAGTAGGGAATGAAGAGGAAAAGACAAAATAAGATCAGCCAAAGGCTTAGACCTCAGGGCTGGCCCAGTGTGTGACACATGGCAGGCACTCAGTGGGAGTGGCAGCGGCTGTGGCTGCTGCTGGGGCTGACTCAGCCAGGGAGCATCTATCCATCTTTTGTCTTAGGAAGAGTTGTTTACAATAGGCCACCTGGTAGATAAGGTGCAAGATGTTGTGAAACTTAGGGGTTCTGAGATGTTTTTCAGCCAGAGACTTTTGCGGACGCGGCTAATTCTATTTTGGGATGCTTCCTTCTGGACTTGCTTCTTTAATCAGTTCATAGAGTATTGCTCTTTCTGTTCATGGCTTTGGATGGAGCAAAGAGACAAAGCCTAATCTTCTGCTCTGTAAATTGTATCACCTTGCCAGTATTCAATACATTATGGAATCACCTCTTGGAACAATATGGCTGTCTTCAGCTACTATTAATAGCAAGGCTGTGTCTGAATCTCTTCTAAGGTCAAGGCTTTAGGGCAGCATAACACCAGGGTGATTATGAAGAATCGTTTGGTGAGCCAGCAAATAA
>NW_025798587.1:0-1490 GCF_021613505.1 Equus quagga | reverse complement strand
TTATTTGCTGGCTCACCAAACGATTCTTCATAATCACCCTGGTGTTATGCTGCCCTAAAGCCTTGACCTTAGAAGAGATTCAGACACAGCCTTGCTATTAATAGTAGCTGAAGACAGCCATATTGTTCCAAGAGGTGATTCCATAATGTATTGAATACTGGCAAGGTGATACAATTTACAGAGCAGAAGATTAGGCTTTGTCTCTTTGCTCCATCCAAAGCCATGAACAGAAAGAGCAATACTCTATGAACTGATTAAAGAAGCAAGTCCAGAAGGAAGCATCCCAAAATAGAATTAGCCGCGTCCGCAAAAGTCTCTGGCTGAAAAACATCTCAGAACCCCTAAGTTTCACAACATCTTGCACCTTATCTACCAGGTGGCCTATTGTAAACAACTCTTCCTAAGACAAAAGATGGATAGATGCTCCCTGGCTGAGTCAGCCCCAGCAGCAGCCACAGCCGCTGCCACTCCCACTGAGTGCCTGCCATGTGTCACACACTGGGCCAGCCCTGAGGTCTAAGCCTTTGGCTGATCTTATTTTGTCTTTTCCTCTTCATTCCCTACTTAGGAAATATCCATCGTGAATGTCAATGGAAGGACTGTGGAATTGATTGGATTATATTCCTAGCTAAGGAAACGGACCTGTATCAAAGAAGGGACATGGTCTGTCAGACCCTTTGCCACAAGGAAGAGCATTCTAAATACTTCCAAATGAAAGGGAAATTCTACAAGAATAGGCAATTTATTGTCATTTAAAAAATTGTCAGATAAACACAGTGAAGAGTTATGAAACATTTATGTATAGTTTAAAAAATAATTACAAGCTAAGGTCTATGTAATGATTACAGAAGGGAAAGAAATAGTACATTTCCAGCACCCCAAAATCCCCCTGCCCTTTGTGTCTCTTCAGAAGCCCAACTCTCTCCACCTACAAGTGGGGGTGATCATCTCCTTATTTTTATTTATAGTTTTTACCATCTATGTCTTCATTCCTAAACTATTCATGTTTAGTTTTGCCTGTTTTTGAACTTTTTAGAATCCTCTAGGAAGTGTTGTATGATCGTTTTGTTTGAGAGTTTCATCTATATTATGTGTAAAACAGCTTATTTATTTATTTATTTTTATTTTTTCCTTTTTCTCCCCAAAGCCCCCCGGTACATAGTTGTATATTCTTAGTTGTGGGTCCTTCTAGTTGTGGCATGTGGGATGCTGCCTCAGCGTGGTTTGATGAGCACTGCCATGTCTGCGCCCAGAATTCGAACTGACGAAACACTGGGCCGCCTGCAGTGGAGCTTGCGAACTTAACCACTAGGCCACGGGGCCAGCCCTGAACAGCTTATTTATTTTGAAGGCTGTATAGTACTCCACTGTGGGAGTATACCACAATCTAGTTATCCATTTAACTGCTGATGGACATTTGGGTGGTTCCCAGTTGCTGGCTCCTATGAGCAATGCTGGAGTGAACATTCTGGAGTACAGGTGCAAGTGTT
>NW_025798586.1:0-7487 GCF_021613505.1 Equus quagga | reverse complement strand
AGAGGGCTGTGGGGCTAGAGGGTCTCCCAGCAGCCATAAATGCTTCAACGTGGTCTTGTGGTCCACCTTACTGCAAGGGGACAAGGACATCCAATCTTCCCATTTGCCGGAAGGAAAGGAGTGGTAAAGAGTGTCTACTACTACCACCGACACGGCATTCTTCTGTTTCAGTCTCTTTCCCCCACCAGTACTCACTAATCTTCTTCCCAAAAGAAACAAACTGGAAGTCTACACCAGTCACAACATGGAGCTCACAGTGCAGAATCTCTGGGTACTGTGTGGTAGTCTCTGCATCAGGTCTTCTTCTTGGTCTACAGACCTACTGTTGCAGGAGATCATAGCAACATTCTTGCTAGGCTTTAAGCTTAGCAAGAACAAGTTACAAAATGGGTGGCTGAGAAATATGTGATCTGCTGATTCTCATAAATTACTGTACTTGCTTGTGCTTTGGAATCAAAGGCCGGAAGGGTGTATCTTATCCACCATGAAGGCAAGGGGCTTAAGAACGCTGGGCCCTTGCAGGAATGGAGCGCGGTCTGCATAACTTGCTGATTGCTCCTGGATACTCCATAAAGGAATGGCCTTGGGTAGGGCCAGGGTCCTCTGAAGGGAGGAAGACTAGAACTGCCGAGCTTTGACTTGCATATCCCTGCTGGCATGAGTTCCTGCTCTGCTTGTACTTCTTTGCCTGCAAATAAATACATGGTAATCAGAGGGACCTCACCTCAGCCCTTGAGGCTCAAGGTCCCCTGTCCTGTTAAATAATATAGATTGTGTTGTGTCTATTATATAGACTGTGTTCTGTCTATTAATTCCGTCAGCCCCTTCAGCTGGCTGCCTAGCTGGTCTCGGTAGCAACCTACGAACTAAGAGTGACGGATTAATCTGTCGCCACAGACAATGTACAGTGGAGGAACAAGGACAGGACCACCAGAGGGAGCACTCCATTCTGAAAGGGAAAAATGGAAGCTAGCATCAGGCCCTGACTGACCTGCCACAATTCTGAAATTGCTCCTGGGCAAAGCCCATAAAGGCCGCTATCCTGGGGGTGGAGAATGTTCTTTGATTCTCATGACTCCACCCCCTGGAGGGTCTTCTTCTGTTATCTTCCTAGGCCACATACTTGATGAGCATATGCCCTTCTTGGGGGCTGAGTAGTTTTTTTGTCTATGTCCCAGTGTACCATGTTGAAAGGACTACAGGTCCAGTTGGAGTTGTGATTGCTTTGACTCTAAATCTCTCCCCAAATTTAATAAGTTTCTTGTCTCTTTGAGTTCAGTAAACTATATTTGCCAATACTTTACTCCCAGTTCATTTCAAAACATGGTTCTCATATCTACTATCTTCTTTTGTTTTCTTGTTGCATTTATTCTCTCTCTCTCTTTCACTCCTCCTCTTCCTTGTAAGTATATATCGTCTCTCTTCTGCTATTACAGGTAGCCTGAGTAAGCATGAGACTATGGTTTTCCCTGGAAAAGCCACACCTTTATTTTGATCTTTGTCCTGGCTCTTTACCCAATTCAGTACCTGAATTTTACCTTGCCCTAAAGTTCCTTATCTTATTGAGAGATATTACCAGTGTGTGTAGAGGCCATACTTTTAATTTGGACTTTCCACAGGTTTCTTTTAATGGACTATGTCTTTCAAGACTTTCTCAAGTTGTCTCTTAGTGTTTGGAGCCTAAAACCTGACAGGCTTTCCAATTTTGCAAGCCCCCAATTCTCTGAAATATCTCTATTCCTTTTCCTCTCTGCTTACAAATCAACCAATTCTTTTTGAGTTTATAAAACCTTGCCAAAACATAACATTTTTATTTTCACTTTTAGTTTTTGCTATCATGTTGTTAATTTCCAAGAACTCGTTTGTCCTTTAAATGTTTCTAATACCATTCTATTTGCATTTCATACATGTAATGTCTCTTCTTGTATTTCTAAAATCCTTAATGGTAGGGTTTTTTTTAAGTTTTATTAAAAATGCACTGTTTCTACTTCCTCCAAATAACTTTTTCTGTTTGCTTTGGCTTCTGTCTTTCCTACTTTGCTTGAATCTCTGGAGCTCCTTGGTTATCCACTCATATTGGATAAAACATAAACTTTGATAGATCTTGTAGATCATGCGCTTCAACATAGGGTGATAAGTTGGGAGATTTAAATGTGAATCTCAGAATGTGTCATTTGATTGTTGTCTCTTCTCCTGCACAGTCAGATTTGCTACACAGGGCTCCTCTGACCTACTGCCTGGAGAACACAGGCCCGAATGCCAGCATTCTGGGAGCCAGACTGGGGAGAAAGGCTGGAGAAATAAAAATTCAGTATGTATATTTCAACTTAATTTCCACGTGCTCACTATGGTGTCCCTGCTTTCAGCTAGCTAGTCTAGTGTCGCTCAGTTCAAAAATATTTTTGAAAAACTATATTTAGAGATTAAAACTCCCATCTTTTGTTAGCGTAAAGAGAAGCAGTCACCTAGCTGCTTGGAATGGGGGCAGAGATCTGAGGGACCAATTCTTTTTCTTTTTCTTTTGAGGAAGATTAGCCCTGAGCTACCTGCTGCCAATCCCCCTCTTTTTGCTGAGGAAGAGTGGCCCTGAGCTCACATCCATGTCCATCTTCCTCTATTTTATATATGGGACGCCTACCACAGCATGGCTTTTGCCAAACACTGCCATGTCTGCACCCAGGATTGGAACCGGCGCACCCCAGGCCGCTGAAGTGGAACACGCGAACTTAACCACTGTGCCGCTGGGCCGGCCCCAGGCACCAATTCTTCTTAAACAGGATTTCAACCAATCCTGTTTTCAGCCCTGCCTCCAGCCCCATTGCCAGAGGCCACTGGTGCTCTAATTCCTAAGCCCTTTTTCCCACCAATTCCTCAGTACAAATCACATTGCTTCTCCCCTTTCTCCAGTGCTGATGGGATCCAGGTTTCCCAGGTCCGTTAGAACAGTCAACACTTACCACCTGCTTCCAACTTCCAAAAATTGTGTTGCTTTTTCCCCTCCTGTTCTCTGGTTGCTTTATGACGTGAAAAAAAGAGCCTTTTGCTTTTGTTTTGTTGTGCTTGAATATGTACTTTCAAACCAACTATTTTAGCCAGAAGTACCTTTTCCGGTTGCCTCTCACTACCGATAATCATTATTTACCAAGCATTATTTTTAATAAGTATAAATTAAGGAATCTCAAATTGGAGTGGCAATATGTATAGAGGATCTGGAATAAAGGCTTAGATTTTAAGAAAACAAAAAAAGGCTATTTTATAGAGAGAGCTTCAGCATACATCTGCAGGGAGATGAGGCAGCTTCTAGCTTGGATAATTATGCTTGTGAGGGTGGAAAAGCTGTGGAATTGTGTTTGTATGAACAGTGGCAAGCAGATTTAAAGAATGTGGACTCCTGGGGCTGGCCCGGTGGTGCAGTGGTTAAGTGTGCACATTCTGCTTTGGTGGCCCAGGGTTCGCCGGTTCGGATCCCCGGTGTGGACATGGCACCGCTTGCCAAGCCATGCTGCGGAGGCGTCCCACACATAAAGTAGAGGAAGATGGGCAAGGATGTTAGCTCAGGGCCAGTCTTCCTCAGCAAAAAGAGGAGGATTGGCAGCAGACGTTAGCTCAGGGCTAATCTTCTTTAAAAAAAAAAATGTGGACTCCTTAGACTGCATATGAATTGAACAGGAACAGTTGTCTCATCAAGAAATCTTCGGCAGAGCTGGAGCTAAGAAAGGCATTAGGATCGCTTTGATTTTTAAGATGGAAACATCTGCTTTTGATTTTATGCACTGCCCTGTCTCCAAGTGCTAAGTAACTTTAAAATCACTTAGACACATGATGATCTGGTCTCCATGAAATAAACTAGGGTTTAATGAATTCCCTATGTATCTATATACTGGCTTGGCCGCTGAAATAAGTTGCCCCACAGTTTGACCATATCTCAGACTCGAGTTTATTCGGGGAGCTATTTTGGGAGAGATTCTGTGATTTAAGAATATTGTGAAGAAACCCGAACAACAGTGAACTTTCCATCAGCCTCAGGTTGTCTGAAGCACGATTTCCCAGACTGTATTCTGTGGAACACCAATGACCCAAGTTGTCGGTGGGTACTCCGTGAAAGAAAAAAACTGTTGTGTTTCAAGTTGTATTGCTTTACTGTATGTAAGAAAAACAATAAATATATTTATGTAATGGTTTTTCTTGTGCTGTAATCTGCCCTTAAGAAGTGGAGTGCCATACACGAAAGGCCAACAAATAACATAAAAAATCAACTGATTTATGCACAAATGGTTTTCAAATCTAGGAATGATAACATATTTACCGAAATGCAACCTCTGGTTGCTAATTTATTCTCTATGGTTATGTTCCTTGTGTCTTAAATTTTCAAGAAATGTTTGTGAGACTTCAAAATTTTTCTTCTTAATAAACTAAAAAAATTAATCCTATATGAGATCAGCAGATTTCTTTGTTTAAGAAGCTGGTGACCCACAAGCACAGCTCTCTTTGGCTTAAAAAGCAATGAGTGGAGCTTCTCGTTTCAGAAACTGAGTGGTAGCCTCTTTCTGGCACCTGGAACTTACAGTGCATTTGATGAGACAAAAAATACGGATCTCTCAATCAGGGTGAGAAAATCAGTGTTTTAGAAAACTTGAACATGCAGCCACAGGAAGGAGGGATTGGAAGTGGGAGAAAGTGCAGACAGGCAAAGCAGGGAAAGGACGATCGCAATAAACCAGCATCAGAGGAGACAGAGTCTGTGGAACCTGAAATTCATCTCAGCACCTTGTGTCGGATCCAGGATACAAAGCGGTTCAGTGCATTGACCTAGAGCACCAAACACCACTGAAGAAGGAAAGGTAGGTGGCTCTAAGAAGCAGCAAATTGCTGAGGAAAAGAGACAAAGGAGAAGGGACCCCCTGAGAGCTTTCAAAATAGGGAGGGGTTGGTTTGTTTTGATCCACAGTGAACGTCAAACCAGAACATATGTGGATATTGGGCTCTTGGTGACAGGTACAATTTAATAGATGAAAAAGGTGACCATACACCGCCACCATGCTGGGAAGAGTCCTGAGATGGTTTTCCATGGAAATTGGGGCTAAATTGATAAGCTTTTTAAGCTGCCCCTGTTTAAAAAAAAAAAAAAAATCCCACCCATAGTGAATGAAGCATTACACTGCAAAATATAATCACCACCCCCCAACAAGAGAATGAATTCAAGAAAGGAACAGTCCAGAGGGGTGAGCTATTGTGGAGAAACCCTGAAATGGCACCTCCAGAGGATCATTTAGGACTCGACACTGATCACCATGTTCTAGAACAGCACTGTTGAGGAGAAATGTGAAGAGAGGGGCCTTCGCTGGGAGACTCTGGGTAGCCTGGGAGTTTATTCACCTTCAGCAGGCTTCACTTTCCGTCTCCTGTGATGAGCGGAATCTAACTCACTATCAAGCCTTAGCTAAAATATTTCCTCTTCAATGAAAATTTCTCCAAATATTCCTGGACAGAATTTATTTTCTCTTGTCTCAAAACTCTTTGCTTATACTTCTATTATAATGTATTTTATCCTGATTCCTGTTATGACTAGCTGTTTACCTATTTGCCTATCAATTCCTTGAGAGTAGAGGTTGCATCTTATTTCTTGCCTTTTCTCCAATCCATTTCGCCTACTGTCTTAACAATAAGAACTATAAATTTTTCTTATTGAGCATTTTCTAGGCATTATCTCATTTAATCCTCACAAAAATCATCTAAGTAATGTGATTATTTCACATTTTATAGAGGCTGGAACTGAGATTTGGAGAGCTGTTTAAGGGCATGTCCTTAGTAGAGGCTGAGCCGGAGTATGAACCCAGTACTACAGACTGAGTGTTTGTGTGTTCCCCACCCCCCACAAATTCATATGTTGAAACCCAACCTCCAATATGATGGTATTAGGAAGTAGGACCTTTGGAGGGTGATTAGGTCATGAGGGCAGAGCTCTCATCAATGGGATTGGTGCCCTTACAAAACACACCCCAGAGAGCTCCCTTGCCACTTCCACCATGTGAGGACACAGTGAGAAGACAGCCATCTGTGAACCAGGAAATGTCTCACCAGACATTCAATGTGCTGGTGCCTTGCTCTTGGACTTCCCAGCCTCCAGAACTGGGAGAAAGAAGATTCTGCTGTTCATAAGCCACTCAGTCCGTAGTACTTTGTCTCTAGCGACTAAGCTCTTAATCATGGTAGTAATAAAGACTCTCACATACAGTGGGTATTCTCCATACGTGTTTGGATGTTTCTTGAATGACTGAAAATGAACATATTAAGGAGCTGCTGATGAACATGAGGGCATTGGTTAAATGGAGCCCGAACCTTGACAAGGAGAATCACTGAATGGTGAGCTGCGGAGTTTTAAAAGCAATCTGTGACTGTTGAATATACATGCCCATTTCTCACCATTATTAATACTCTTACCAAACCAAGTTTTCTTAAGTAATATTCTCCTAGCCAAAAAAACTCTCAAAAATGTACTGAGGCACCATAAGAGAATTCATGTATAGACACACACATGCATACACATACACTGCCCATGTGAGTTTAATTCCACACTAACATTTTATATTGGGTCTTAGACATCTCTTTTCTGGGCCATCCATAGTCTAAACGGAGCACCACTTCCTCCTTTTTTTTTTTTTTTGAGGAAGATTACCCCTAAGTTAACATTCGTCGCCAATCCTCATCTTTTTGCTGAGGAAGACTGGCCCTGAGCTAACAACCGTGCCTATCTTCCTCTACTTTATAGGTACCACTTCCTCTTTTTCAAATCAGCATCTCGGCTTCTGTTGATTATCCCAAAGTGTCCAATGATCTGACTTAATCATCAGATGATTTAGGCACGGTAGGGAAAATGTGAGGTAGTTATTCAGTTTGTTCAGAGTAAGAGCCAAAGTCCTGATGATGGCACCAAGGCCTAACATGATCTGCCCCCTGCACCACTCTCACCTCCTGGCCTCCTATTATCCCCCAGCTCACTACTCACAGGCCACAGTGGCTAACCCTTCACCCCTTCAAGGATCTGCTTAAAGAGCACTTCTCTGTGAGGGTGACAGTTCTCCAAGCTCCAGCATTTCTAAGCCGATAGAGTAGAGGTTACATCTTATTTCTTATATATATGTTCTCCTTTCTCTTTTGTTTCATAGTATTCTTCTCCCCCTTTCATATTCAGTTATTTATTATTTATTATGCTTACTATTTTTTTATCTCTCTCTCCCATTAGAATGTAAGCTCCCCATTCACCAGCCAAAAAGTACATAATTGGGAATACCAAGGCTTGCAGAGGTGAGAAGCAAGGGGACCTCACAGAGTAGTCTAAGTTGGTCCAACCCTCAAGGCAAATATTTGACATTATCTTGCAAACTGGATTCTCTATACACCCTTGTGCTTCCACCTATTCCTAGGAACACACCCTGAAGGAACACTTGCACCTGTACTCCAGAATGTTCACTCCAGCATTGCTCATA
>NW_025798585.1:0-7487 GCF_021613505.1 Equus quagga | reverse complement strand
TATGAGCAATGCTGGAGTGAACATTCTGGAGTACAGGTGCAAGTGTTCCTTCAGGGTGTGTTCCTAGGAATAGGTGGAAGCACAAGGGTGTATAGAGAATCCAGTTTGCAAGATAATGTCAAATATTTGCCTTGAGGGTTGGACCAACTTAGACTACTCTGTGAGGTCCCCTTGCTTCTCACCTCTGCAAGCCTTGGTATTCCCAATTATGTACTTTTTGGCTGGTGAATGGGGAGCTTACATTCTAATGGGAGAGAGAGATAAAAAAATAGTAAGCATAATAAATAATAAATAACTGAATATGAAAGGGGGAGAAGAATACTATGAAACAAAAGAGAAAGGAGAACATATATATAAGAAATAAGATGTAACCTCTACTCTATCGGCTTAGAAATGCTGGAGCTTGGAGAACTGTCACCCTCACAGAGAAGTGCTCTTTAAGCAGATCCTTGAAGGGGTGAAGGGTTAGCCACTGTGGCCTGTGAGTAGTGAGCTGGGGGATAATAGGAGGCCAGGAGGTGAGAGTGGTGCAGGGGGCAGATCATGTTAGGCCTTGGTGCCATCATCAGGACTTTGGCTCTTACTCTGAACAAACTGAATAACTACCTCACATTTTCCCTACCGTGCCTAAATCATCTGATGATTAAGTCAGATCATTGGACACTTTGGGATAATCAACAGAAGCCGAGATGCTGATTTGAAAAAGAGGAAGTGGTACCTATAAAGTAGAGGAAGATAGGCACGGTTGTTAGCTCAGGGCCAGTCTTCCTCAGCAAAAAGATGAGGATTGGCGACGAATGTTAACTTAGGGGTAATCTTCCTCAAAAAAAAAAAAAAAGGAGGAAGTGGTGCTCCGTTTAGACTATGGATGGCCCAGAAAAGAGATGTCTAAGACCCAATATAAAATGTTAGTGTGGAATTAAACTCACATGGGCAGTGTATGTGTATGCATGTGTGTGTCTATACATGAATTCTCTTATGGTGCCTCAGTACATTTTTGAGAGTTTTTTTGGCTAGGAGAATATTACTTAAGAAAACTTGGTTTGGTAAGAGTATTAATAATGGTGAGAAATGGGCATGTATATTCAACAGTCACAGATTGCTTTTAAAACTCCGCAGCTCACCATTCAGTGATTCTCCTTGTCAAGGTTCGGGCTCCATTTAACCAATGCCCTCATGTTCATCAGCAGCTCCTTAATATGTTCATTTTCAGTCATTCAAGAAACATCCAAACACGTATGGAGAATACCCACTGTATGTGAGAGTCTTTATTACTACCATGATTAAGAGCTTAGTCGCTAGAGACAAAGTACTACGGACTGAGTGGCTTATGAACAGCAGAATCTTCTTTCTCCCAGTTCTGGAGGCTGGGAAGTCCAAGAGCAAGGCACCAGCACATTGAATGTCTGGTGAGACATTTCCTGGTTCACAGATGGCTGTCTTCTCACTGTGTCCTCACATGGTGGAAGTGGCAAGGGAGCTCTCTGGGGTGTGTTTTGTAAGGGCACCAATCCCATTGATGAGAGCTCTGCCCTCATGACCTAATCACCCTCCAAAGGTCCTACTTCCTAATACCATCATATTGGAGGTTGGGTTTCAACATATGAATTTGTGGGGGGTGGGGAACACACAAACACTCAGTCTGTAGTACTGGGTTCATACTCCGGCTCAGCCTCTACTAAGGACATGCCCTTAAACAGCTCTCCAAATCTCAGTTCCAGCCTCTATAAAATGTGAAATAATCACATTACTTAGATGATTTTTGTGAGGATTAAATGAGATAATGCCTAGAAAATGCTCAATAAGAAAAATTTATAGTTCTTATTGTTAAGACAGTAGGCGAAATGGATTGGAGAAAAGGCAAGAAATAAGATGCAACCTCTACTCTCAAGGAATTGATAGGCAAATAGGTAAACAGCTAGTCATAACAGGAATCAGGATAAAATACATTATAATAGAAGTATAAGCAAAGAGTTTTGAGACAAGAGAAAATAAATTCTGTCCAGGAATATTTGGAGAAATTTTCATTGAAGAGGAAATATTTTAGCTAAGGCTTGATAGTGAGTTAGATTCCGCTCATCACAGGAGACGGAAAGTGAAGCCTGCTGAAGGTGAATAAACTCCCAGGCTACCCAGAGTCTCCCAGCGAAGGCCCCTCTCTTCACATTTCTCCTCAACAGTGCTGTTCTAGAACATGGTGATCAGTGTCGAGTCCTAAATGATCCTCTGGAGGTGCCATTTCAGGGTTTCTCCACAATAGCTCACCCCTCTGGACTGTTCCTTTCTTGAATTCATTCTCTTGTTGGGGGGTGGTGATTATATTTTGCAGTGTAATGCTTCATTCACTATGGGTGGGATTTTTTTTTTTTTTTTAAACAGGGGCAGCTTAAAAAGCTTATCAATTTAGCCCCAATTTCCATGGAAAACCATCTCAGGACTCTTCCCAGCATGGTGGCGGTGTATGGTCACCTTTTTCATCTATTAAATTGTACCTGTCACCAAGAGCCCAATATCCACATATGTTCTGGTTTGACGTTCACTGTGGATCAAAACAAACCAACCCCTCCCTATTTTGAAAGCTCTCAGGGGGTCCCTTCTCCTTTGTCTCTTTTCCTCAGCAATTTGCTGCTTCTTAGAGCCACCTACCTTTCCTTCTTCAGTGGTGTTTGGTGCTCTAGGTCAATGCACTGAACCGCTTTGTATCCTGGATCCGACACAAGGTGCTGAGATGAATTTCAGGTTCCACAGACTCTGTCTCCTCTGATGCTGGTTTATTGCGATCGTCCTTTCCCTGCTTTGCCTGTCTGCACTTTCTCCCACTTCCAATCCCTCCTTCCTGTGGCTGCATGTTCAAGTTTTCTAAAACACTGATTTTCTCACCCTGATTGAGAGATCCGTATTTTTTGTCTCATCAAATGCACTGTAAGTTCCAGGTGCCAGAAAGAGGCTACCACTCAGTTTCTGAAACGAGAAGCTCCACTCATTGCTTTTTAAGCCAAAGAGAGCTGTGCTTGTGGGTCACCAGCTTCTTAAACAAAGAAATCTGCTGATCTCATATAGGATTAATTTTTTTAGTTTATTAAGAAGAAAAATTTTGAAGTCTCACAAACATTTCTTGAAAATTTAAGACACAAGGAACATAACCATAGAGAATAAATTAGCAACCAGAGGTTGCATTTCGGTAAATATGTTATCATTCCTAGATTTGAAAACCATTTGTGCATAAATCAGTTGATTTTTTATGTTATTTGTTGGCCTTTCGTGTATGGCACTCCACTTCTTAAGGGCAGATTACAGCACAAGAAAAACCATTACATAAATATATTTATTGTTTTTCTTACATACAGTAAAGCAATACAACTTGAAACACAACAGTTTTTTTCTTTCACGGAGTACCCACCGACAACTTGGGTCATTGGTGTTCCACAGAATACAGTCTGGGAAATCGTGCTTCAGACAACCTGAGGCTGATGGAAAGTTCACTGTTGTTCGGGTTTCTTCACAATATTCTTAAATCACAGAATCTCTCCCAAAATAGCTCCCCGAATAAACTCGAGTCTGAGATATGGTCAAACTGTGGGGCAACTTATTTCAGCGGCCAAGCCAGTATATAGATACATAGGGAATTCATTAAACCCTAGTTTATTTCATGGAGACCAGATCATCATGTGTCTAAGTGATTTTAAAGTTACTTAGCACTTGGAGACAGGGCAGTGCATAAAATCAAAAGCAGATGTTTCCATCTTAAAAATCAAAGCGATCCTAATGCCTTTCTTAGCTCCAGCTCTGCCGAAGATTTCTTGATGAGACAACTGTTCCTGTTCAATTCATATGCAGTCTAAGGAGTCCACATTTTTTTTTTTAAAGAAGATTAGCCCTGAGCTAACGTCTGCTGCCAATCCTCCTCTTTTTGCTGAGGAAGACTGGCCCTGAGCTAACATCCTTGCCCATCTTCCTCTACTTTATGTGTGGGACGCCTCCGCAGCATGGCTTGGCAAGCGGTGCCATGTCCACACCGGGGATCCGAACCGGCGAACCCTGGGCCACCAAAGCAGAATGTGCACACTTAACCACTGCACCACCGGGCCAGCCCCAGGAGTCCACATTCTTTAAATCTGCTTGCCACTGTTCATACAAACACAATTCCACAGCTTTTCCACCCTCACAAGCATAATTATCCAAGCTAGAAGCTGCCTCATCTCCCTGCAGATGTATGCTGAAGCTCTCTCTATAAAATAGCCTTTTTTTGTTTTCTTAAAATCTAAGCCTTTATTCCAGATCCTCTATACATATTGCCACTCCAATTTGAGATTCCTTAATTTATACTTATTAAAAATAATGCTTGGTAAATAATGATTATCGGTAGTGAGAGGCAACCGGAAAAGGTACTTCTGGCTAAAATAGTTGGTTTGAAAGTACATATTCAAGCACAACAAAACAAAAGCAAAAGGCTCTTTTTTTCACGTCATAAAGCAACCAGAGAACAGGAGGGGAAAAAGCAACACAATTTTTGGAAGTTGGAAGCAGGTGGTAAGTGTTGACTGTTCTAACGGACCTGGGAAACCTGGATCCCATCAGCACTGGAGAAAGGGGAGAAGCAATGTGATTTGTACTGAGGAATTGGTGGGAAAAAGGGCTTAGGAATTAGAGCACCAGTGGCCTCTGGCAATGGGGCTGGAGGCAGGGCTGAAAACAGGATTGGTTGAAATCCTGTTTAAGAAGAATTGGTGCCTGGGGCCGGCCCAGCGGCACAGTGGTTAAGTTCGCGTGTTCCACTTCAGCGGCCTGGGGTGCGCCGGTTCCAATCCTGGGTGCAGACATGGCAGTGTTTGGCAAAAGCCATGCTGTGGTAGGCGTCCCATATATAAAATAGAGGAAGATGGACATGGATGTGAGCTCAGGGCCACTCTTCCTCAGCAAAAAGAGGGGGATTGGCAGCAGGTAGCTCAGGGCTAATCTTCCTCAAAAGAAAAAGAAAAAGAATTGGTCCCTCAGATCTCTGCCCCCATTCCAAGCAGCTAGGTGACTGCTTCTCTTTACGCTAACAAAAGATGGGAGTTTTAATCTCTAAATATAGTTTTTCAAAAATATTTTTGAACTGAGCGACACTAGACTAGCTAGCTGAAAGCAGGGACACCATAGTGAGCACGTGGAAATTAAGTTGAAATATACATACTGAATTTTTATTTCTCCAGCCTTTCTCCCCAGTCTGGCTCCCAGAATGCTGGCATTCGGGCCTGTGTTCTCCAGGCAGTAGGTCAGAGGAGCCCTGTGTAGCAAATCTGACTGTGCAGGAGAAGAGACAACAATCAAATGACACATTCTGAGATTCACATTTAAATCTCCCAACTTATCACCCTATGTTGAAGCGCATGATCTACAAGATCTATCAAAGTTTATGTTTTATCCAATATGAGTGGATAACCAAGGAGCTCCAGAGATTCAAGCAAAGTAGGAAAGACAGAAGCCAAAGCAAACAGAAAAAGTTATTTGGAGGAAGTAGAAACAGTGCATTTTTAATAAAACTTAAAAAAAACCCTACCATTAAGGATTTTAGAAATACAAGAAGAGACATTACATGTATGAAATGCAAATAGAATGGTATTAGAAACATTTAAAGGACAAACGAGTTCTTGGAAATTAACAACATGATAGCAAAAACTAAAAGTGAAAATAAAAATGTTATGTTTTGGCAAGGTTTTATAAACTCAAAAAGAATTGGTTGATTTGTAAGCAGAGAGGAAAAGGAATAGAGATATTTCAGAGAATTGGGGGCTTGCAAAATTGGAAAGCCTGTCAGGTTTTAGGCTCCAAACACTAAGAGACAACTTGAGAAAGTCTTGAAAGACATAGTCCATTAAAAGAAACCTGTGGAAAGTCCAAATTAAAAGTATGGCCTCTACACACACTGGTAATATCTCTCAATAAGATAAGGAACTTTAGGGCAAGGTAAAATTCAGGTACTGAATTGGGTAAAGAGCCAGGACAAAGATCAAAATAAAGGTGTGGCTTTTCCAGGGAAAACCATAGTCTCATGCTTACTCAGGCTACCTGTAATAGCAGAAGAGAGACGATATATACTTACAAGGAAGAGGAGGAGTGAAAGAGAGAGAGAGAATAAATGCAACAAGAAAACAAAAGAAGATAGTAGATATGAGAACCATGTTTTGAAATGAACTGGGAGTAAAGTATTGGCAAATATAGTTTACTGAACTCAAAGAGACAAGAAACTTATTAAATTTGGGGAGAGATTTAGAGTCAAAGCAATCACAACTCCAACTGGACCTGTAGTCCTTTCAACATGGTACACTGGGACATAGACAAAAAAACTACTCAGCCCCCAAGAAGGGCATATGCTCATCAAGTATGTGGCCTAGGAAGATAACAGAAGAAGACCCTCCAGGGGGTGGAGTCATGAGAATCAAAGAACATTCTCCACCCCCAGGATAGCGGCCTTTATGGGCTTTGCCCAGGAGCAATTTCAGAATTGTGGCAGGTCAGTCAGGGCCTGATGCTAGCTTCCATTTTTCCCTTTCAGAATGGAGTGCTCCCTCTGGTGGTCCTGTCCTTGTTCCTCCACTGTACATTGTCTGTGGCGACAGATTAATCCGTCACTCTTAGTTCGTAGGTTGCTACCGAGACCAGCTAGGCAGCCAGCTGAAGGGGCTGACGGAATTAATAGACAGAACACAGTCTATATAATAGACACAACACAATCTATATTATTTAACAGGACAGGGGACCTTGAGCCTCAAGGGCTGAGGTGAGGTCCCTCTGATTACCATGTATTTATTTGCAGGCAAAGAAGTACAAGCAGAGCAGGAACTCATGCCAGCAGGGATATGCAAGTCAAAGCTCGGCAGTTCTAGTCTTCCTCCCTTCAGAGGACCCTGGCCCTACCCAAGGCCATTCCTTTATGGAGTATCCAGGAGCAATCAGCAAGTTATGCAGACCGCGCTCCATTCCTGCAAGGGCCCAGCGTTCTTAAGCCCCTTGCCTTCATGGTGGATAAGATACACCCTTCCGGCCTTTGATTCCAAAGCACAAGCAAGTACAGTAATTTATGAGAATCAGCAGATCACATATTTCTCAGCCACCCATTTTGTAACTTGTTCTTGCTAAGCTTAAAGCCTAGCAAGAATGTTGCTATGATCTCCTGCAACAGTAGGTCTGTAGACCAAGAAGAAGACCTGATGCAGAGACTACCACACAGTACCCAGAGATTCTGCACTGTGAGCTCCATGTTGTGACTGGTGTAGACTTCCAGTTTGTTTCTTTTGGGAAGAAGATTAGTGAGTACTGGTGGGGGAAAGAGACTGAAACAGAAGAATGCCGTGTCGGTGGTAGTAGTAGACACTCTTTACCACTCCTTTCCTTCCGGCAAATGGGAAGATTGGATGTCCTTGTCCCCTTGCAGTAAGGTGGACCACAAGACCACGTTGAAGCATTTATGGCTGCTGGGAGACCCTCTAGCCCCACAGCCCTCT
>NW_025798584.1:0-1025 GCF_021613505.1 Equus quagga | reverse complement strand
GATCACTAAGGATATCTGTATCTTTTCTGCTCACAAGGGCACCTGGGTTAAGAAGGGACAACTCTGGCCCACTAATAAAAACAGCCAAGTGACTGCTTTCAACCACATGATCCAGAGAGGATCGGCCCTCCAGCTCCAGGCCTGCGTTCATTGACCACGTGAACTTGGACTAGTAACGTCGTCTCTCTAATCGTCAATTCCTCACCAGTAAGTGGGAGTGACGTGTTACACAGGCATTCCACAAACTTGTGAAAATGAATTGAAGTGAACATCCAAAACGGCTTTGTTGACTGTAAAGCCCTATGCCAGTGTACGGGTTCTTTTAAATCGTTCCTAATTACATGGTTAATATTAATTAATCATTACGACAAAAACCCAACGATCGGAAGTGCCTGAGGTTTAAAAAAGTCCCCTGTCCCATTATTAGGGTCTGGAATTGACCAAATTTGACAATTTGATGCTCATCTTTAAGTACTTTATGATTGTGTGTGTATGGGGTTTTTTTTTTTAACAAAAAAGGCATCATATTCTACTAATTAGTAGAATACTATGTGGTAATTTAAAAATATATACTTTTTGAGGAAGATTAGCCGTGAGCTAATTACTGCCAGTCCTCCTCTTTTTGCTGAGCAAGGCTGGCCCAGAGCTAACATCTGTGCCCATCTTCCTCTATGTTACATGTGGGATGCCTACCACAGCATGGCTTGCCAAGCAGTGCCATGCCCGCACCCAGGATCCGAACCAGCAAACCCTGGGACACCGAAGCGGAACGTGTGCACTTAACCACTGCACCCCCGGGCCGGCCCCTATGTGGTAATTTTTTATGAGGTAAATTGTTAGCTTATACGTGGAACAATGATATTTCATGTGAAAAAGTTGCAGAACTATGCATACAGTACAGTAACATCTGTGCAGTCACAGAGTAACTGGCTTCCTCTGGGAAGGATGCACGGCAAAGGAATGAGGTAATAGTACTTTTTACTTCACACAGTTCCCTACCATGGTCATTTTTTATCTGAAGCGTA
>NW_025798583.1:0-1025 GCF_021613505.1 Equus quagga | reverse complement strand
TACGCTTCAGATAAAAAATGACCATGGTAGGGAACTGTGTGAAGTAAAAAGTACTATTACCTCATTCCTTTGCCGTGCATCCTTCCCAGAGGAAGCCAGTTACTCTGTGACTGCACAGATGTTACTGTACTGTATGCATAGTTCTGCAACTTTTTCACATGAAATATCATTGTTCCACGTATAAGCTAACAATTTACCTCATAAAAAATTACCACATAGGGGCCGGCCCGGGGGTGCAGTGGTTAAGTGCACACGTTCCGCTTCGGTGTCCCAGGGTTTGCTGGTTCGGATCCTGGGTGCGGGCATGGCACTGCTTGGCAAGCCATGCTGTGGTAGGCATCCCACATGTAACATAGAGGAAGATGGGCACAGATGTTAGCTCTGGGCCAGCCTTGCTCAGCAAAAAGAGGAGGACTGGCAGTAATTAGCTCACGGCTAATCTTCCTCAAAAAGTATATATTTTTAAATTACCACATAGTATTCTACTAATTAGTAGAATATGATGCCTTTTTTGTTAAAAAAAAAAACCCCATACACACACAATCATAAAGTACTTAAAGATGAGCATCAAATTGTCAAATTTGGTCAATTCCAGACCCTAATAATGGGACAGGGGACTTTTTTAAACCTCAGGCACTTCCGATCGTTGGGTTTTTGTCGTAATGATTAATTAATATTAACCATGTAATTAGGAACGATTTAAAAGAACCCGTACACTGGCATAGGGCTTTACAGTCAACAAAGCCGTTTTGGATGTTCACTTCAATTCATTTTCACAAGTTTGTGGAATGCCTGTGTAACACGTCACTCCCACTTACTGGTGAGGAATTGACGATTAGAGAGACGACGTTACTAGTCCAAGTTCACGTGGTCAATGAACGCAGGCCTGGAGCTGGAGGGCCGATCCTCTCTGGATCATGTGGTTGAAAGCAGTCACTTGGCTGTTTTTATTAGTGGGCCAGAGTTGTCCCTTCTTAACCCAGGTGCCCTTGTGAGCAGAAAAGATACAGATATCCTTAGTGATC
>NW_025798582.1:0-10975 GCF_021613505.1 Equus quagga | reverse complement strand
ACTTTCAGAATAATTATTAAAGACTGTGCAAGAGAAAGTCAAGCATAAGTCAACAAAATGGAGACGATAGGATCCTATTGAAAATGAAAGTACAGTAAATAGTAGGCCAGAAAAAAAGCACTGAAAAGGAAGAATTTATAAAAGAAATTGCAAAGTGAAATAAATAGAGCAAAAATGAAAGCAGCTATAATATAATGTTCAAAATTATTGATTAGGGAATAGGAAAAAAGGGATCATGCAGTTTCTGCTGCCAATTTTCTTACAATATATGATCTCCACAACAAGATATCCAGCCCTGCAGACTAGCTCTTTCTAATGCCCCATGCAATGAAGGGTAGATAAAAGCCGGCAGGAGGGTCTGCCAAGAGAGGAAGAGGACTAAACACGATCAGTGCTCAATTGTTTCAAAGTTTTCATTATCTCATTTTTTTTGGAAGATTTTATTTTTCCTTTTTCTCCCCAAAGCCCCCAGGTACATAGTTGTGTATTTTTAGTTGTGGGTCCTTCTAGTCGTAGCATGTGGGATGCCGCCTCAGTGTGGCCTGACGAGCGGTGCCATGTCCACGCCCGGGATCCGAACCAGCGAAACCATGGGCTGCTGAAGCGGAGCGCGCGAACTTAAACACTTGGCCTCGGGGCCGGCCCCTAATTATCTCATTTTTTAAAAGTGCACAAAAAGCCATAAATTTGGGGGATGGGCAGGAATGACAATCTTATCTTCCCTGAAACATCTTTGCATTATTGTTCAACAGACTTGTGCCTGTAGATAGCATTGTTCTCAATAAATCCTTGCATCCTTTCCATCAACAAATCCTGTCCTGCCTACATTCTAAATCTCCCTTGAATCTTTCTCCTCTTTCTATTTTCATCACCGTCCACCCAGTGCAGGTTCACTCCCGCCTCTTTCCCCGCAGTGGTCTCCTGAGGAGTTTCTCCACCTCCACCTTGGCTCTCCCTCTTCCCCCCGCCATTCCTTTTTCAACGAGAAAAACAGATCAATCTTCCTAAAACGTTTACAGGATGAAAACCAAAATCCTTTGCGTGACTTCAAGGGGCTGCACGATCCGTCTCTTGCTCAATTCTTCCAGTTGCCTGTAAGGCTTCCAACTGGGATAAGCGATTTCTCACCTCAGTCTTTGAACACACTGTTCCTGCAAACTAAAATGCTCTCTTTCTACTCTACATATAACAATTTCTCACAGACTTCCCCAACTCCTCCCTCCCCTAATCTAAATCAGATCACAATTTCTATTTCTCTATGTCTTTGTACGGTGTGGGTTTTATGAGACTTCTCCACTCTGTTGACGCTGTATAATAACTACATGGGGGTTCACAATACCATCCTCTCTACTTTTCTGCATATTTTAAATTTACTATAATAAGCAACTTTAAAATTTTCCTTCTGATTCTACAAACTGAAAACAACATTTATGCCAACAATTATCCTAGCTTTTCAAATATGATGTTTAAAAGAATTTACTTTCCTTTTCATGATGAGTTCTTGTATTTTTGTTTAGAAACCATATTAGAGCCATAAAATGCCAGTATTTTAAAGTTGTAAGCAATGTGCTGTCTGCAAGAGAGTGAATTTGACATTAGCATCAGATAACCTGAAAGAACGGTCTGAAGTTCGACTGTTCTTTTGCTGTCTTTGCTACTAAAGTCTTTTATTTGAAAGCAGCATTATTATTCAGTGGAAAGGACCCTAGACCTGGGATATAAAACTTCTGATTCAGTTCCAGTTTGTCCCTTTGAAGGAATCATTTAACCTTGCTTCCTTTTTTGTATAATTAATACAGTAAAGAGGAAAAGTTCTCAACTTTTATTTGATTTAAAATTCCATGTTCCCACCATTTGTAGGACCAAAACCAAAAGCAGTCATAAATAATACCAATGTTTATTTTTTTAATGAAGAAATGATTCAAAATAATTTTTACTTGTTCTTTTTCTGTTTTTGGTGAGGAAGATTGGCCCTGAGCTAACATCTGTTGCCAATCTTTGTCTTCTCCTTTTTCTCCCCAAAGCCCAGGTACATAACTGTATATCCTAGTTATAAGTCATTCTGGTTCTTCTATGTGGGATGCCACCACAGCTTGGTTTGATGAGCAATGCTTGGGTCCACGGCCAGGATCCCAACCAGCGAACCCAAGGCTGCAGAAGCAGAGAGCTCAAACTTAACCACTCGGCCACAGAGCTGGCCCCAGAACTTCTTTTTTGTTTTTTGCTTGTTTTTTCTTTCTTGCTTTTATTATGAAAACAAAAACAAGCGCCCCACGAGAAAGGTCCATGATTACCAGAAACACACATTTGGGGAAATCACAGTGGTCAGCACATCTGGAGTACAATGGCTAAGCCTCGCCCTGGGCAAACCACCTTTGGGATCATGGTATCTCCCCGGCCAGGTAAGTATCACAAATTTTTTTCTTATTCATTAATAAGGTCATAACTCATCAGTGCCCTCCACATTAGATGAATCAGAGCAAAGAGTACGAACCACTTCACCTCCTGAAGGAGAGCTGACATTACCCAGAGGCATTGCATCTCCTGAAGCAGAGCTGACATTACCCCAAGGCATTTCATCTCCTGAAGGAGAGTTCATAGTATGCCTGTTCTGTATTTCGTTAACAGATCTGTGCAATGCGCTGAGGTACTCGTCCTCCGGGTTGAAAGGATATGGTGATGAAATTTCCTGCCAGCATTCCATGCTTGGGATGTTGCATCCCGTTGGCCGTGAGCCTTCAAAGAAACATCTAACATTCTCGTCTGCCAATTTGGTCGCACGCTCTGTGACTTGCGTCCTAAGGCACTGGTGCTCCTCTTCCGAATAGATTTTCCAAAATTTCAGCTGCAGGGAACTACCTCCAGCTCGGTGGTGGGAGACACAGGCAAAAATCAAAAAGAGAAGGATAACAGCTGCTATCAGGCTCCAGCCCACCACCTGAGGACAACACAACAAAGTAGCAATTTAGTCACATTTTCATGAGAAATTTTAGTCCTCAGATAAAGTTGGAAGTACTCAAAGTGATGATGATGAACAAGCAACAGTTTGGGGTCTTTCTCTGTTAAGAGAAAGAAGCGGCAATACCCTCCCGAACCCCTCAGCACAGCTGCTTGCTTGACAAGTCCGTCATTTGCCAAGTCATGTCAAGGGCCCAGGGAAGAGCCTACGTGTCACTCCTCTAGAACTCAAAACATGGGACTTGGGCAAATCCAATGAAACAAGCATTCATTTTCAAGAACCTCTGAGCTTTATAAGCCCAGAAGCGTTGTGGGATGATGGCTTTAGAGCCAAGCAGACTGATTTTATCGTAACAATCCTTCTACCTTCTTCCGGCTGGACACACAATGACCTAGACTCAGCGTGTTCGCTATAAAGACGTCAGAGAATAATGTAGGACTTAAAGGTCCCAGCGCGGTGTCTGGCACGGAGCGGGTGCCTGAAGCTATTGGACACTGGCTGCCTCTTCTTCATTCGTTTTATTTCAATATTCGCCTGTCGGCTCATTAGATGCAAATCGCCTCTCCAGTTTGTCTTGCATGTCATTTGTCTGGAGAAAGGGCACCAAATTCGACCCCACACTGTCCGCCCCGCCCCTCTCCTCACAACTGCACCCAGCGCCAGCTCCTGACCTGAGATTCGGCCCTGAGCACCTTCTGCAGGTCCTGCACCAAGGTGTCCTGGGCCTGTTGGCAGGGCACCAGCGGCAGCTGGGCCGCACAGCTGGAGTTGCGGCCAGCGCAGAGCCTACCCGCCGTGAGGGTCGACCCGCTGGCGCAGCACTCGTAGACGGCGCCCTCAAGCAGCGCCACGGCCACCCAGGTGACGGACGAGACCAAGGCGGGCCCGCTGACCCTGCAGCAGTCGTCGCATAGGTCGCAGCGGTTAATGCCGGCGTTCTGGGTGCGACAGTAGCTGCACAGCAGGCACAAGGAGCGCGTCCTCAGCACGCAGCCCAGGAGATAGAACACCAGCGCCGGCAGCAGCAGGAAGGCCAGACTGCAGGGCAGGTTCCAGGCGGCGCTGCAGGGACACTGGAACACCACGGTGGAGAAGATGAGCTCCCCACTCGCTGTCAGCAGGGACGCCAGCCCGCAGCCCAAGTTCCTGTGGTGCTCGAGGAACTTTGCTAGCACCGTCCAAAGCTTCGTCATGGTCTTACCCCAGGATGTCGTGGCCATGTCGGGATCTTTCTGCTTCTTCGCTGCCCTGCGCTTCGAATGGTTTGGGTGGACTCGGGGCTGGGGCTTTCCACTCTGCTAAGAAGCAGCTTTGGGAACAGAAGGGCTTTCTGGCTTTTGTGAGCTTTCGCTTTCTTATTTCAACCAACACGCCTCTGGCTGACAAGCAGACCCAGGTACACACACCACTAACCTCCCCAGTACCCACCCTTTTCCAGAAGAAGCCAGACTGGCGGCCTTTGTCCCCTCAATTGACTGTCAAACAGCTAGAGCAATTTCCTTGCCCTTCCTGACCCAGTGCAGCCACCCAGTGGAAACAATACTTCTGACCTGGGCAAACTGGGGAACAGCCAGATTTTCTTCTATCGCAGCCGCCCCAGTTCCTAAGCCAACTCCTAGTAAGACCAAACAATGCCCAAAACAAGTTCTAGGACGTCCATGATGTTCTGTCCCCTTCCTGTCCCCCTTCTGGACAGAACCACCAGCCTAATTCTCCCACAGGATGCTAGACTGAATATATTGTATTGCCTTCTGCCTCTTTTCCTCCTCCAGGTGTGTCATGACACTGTCCGTAGCTGGAGGAGTGTCAAATTCTTACCCAGTGACCACCAAGATAATGAGTGGGGGGAGTATGGCTGTTCAAAAAGTACCAGTTAAACCCAAAAATTTCAAAGTACAGCTACCTCTAACTGCCATGTTGTATCCTCCACCTTCAGTTCTCTCAAAGCAGCATCGCTCTGTCAGAAACTGTAACCACTTGTGTGAAACTGAGCCTTACTCTGTGTGGCTCCAGAGTGAGGAGAGGTGTACTTGAAAGAGCACGGGCTTCCGAGTCAGGTGCAGAGTGTCTGTGCGTGTGTCTGCTAAGTTAGCCCCAGTAAGACTCAGCGTGCTCATCTGTGGAAGCAGGATTGTAGTGCTGCCTCTTCAGAGCTGTTGAGACGAGTGCATTGAATAGCTTATGTAAAGCACCTTGACATATGGGGTGAGCTTATTAAGTGAGTACTCAGCGTGAGGGATTACCTCTTATGTTGCAACTTTGGGAATAGGCAACAAATAACTGTGCTGTACATAAGTTAAGAATCCCAATGAATGTTCGATTTTAGACCAAGGATTGTAGTTAGTGACTCTACAATCCTCTACTACTTTAAGAGAATCAGTGTGCCCTTAGCTGTCTGCCTCATTACAAGGAGGGTCTCTGGATATGGATTCTGGGTGGGCAGGTCACAGTGAACTGGATGCTGTTGGTGCTCATCCACAAGCTTGGCCTTTTTTATCTGGGAAGAATAAGTGGCCCACGGAACTGAGTCAGTGTGAGAGAAGGGGCGTGACATGTATTATTCTTCTCTTGGTCCAACTTGCCTTCTTGGCAACCTCCTGCCACCAGTGCCTGCACAAAACCACCATCCACAGCATTTTGATGATTAGCTATTTTCTCTGTGTGAGTGTTAAGAAGCCACCGCCAGATCACGGTCCTCATTGTCATGCGGGACAGTTGAGGCCCTCTTCTCTGAGATTAGACCACGTACTGCCAGGTTCCCGGTGAACTTGCAGTGAAGTTTCACGTTTGAGGCAAATCAGTTCTGCTAAGTAGTCCCTCGGGTGACCCTGCTCCTCTTCCTGCTGGACTCTTCTTCACCCCCACCCCACTCCTCTAAGATGTTGCCTCTCCCTCCACACTTTCCATATCCATCAGGAACAGATCCCACTATACCCACAACCTTGCACATGGCTCTATCCAAATCTCCCTTAACTGTAACCTAACTACAGTGTACCCTTTCATCCTGTTGAGTGAGGTTCGTTTCTTCTCTCACATTTCTCAAAACAGGAGGGAGTCTGGCATTCTCCCATTACTATGTGTGAATCTGGGCTTTTCCCCCACCCTCTAATAGATTGTTCTCCACTGAGGCTCAAGCTATTCAGCACAACCTCCTCCCCAACCTCCCTCCTGCCATCTGTTTCCATTCCCTTCATTTATTGAGAGGTTTGCGTCCGGTGATGGCCTTCCTCTTCTCCCAAGCTCTGCTATTTAGTCAAGGATGTGGTTTCAAATATGTTTAGTCACAGAAACTTTGATCTAATCAGTCCCCTATCCCAGCTAGAGTAATTGATTTGTTAACCAATTTATTAGTTAATTCATTTGATCATTCAATCATTCATTTAAGTGTTTAGTAAGCACCGAGAATATGCTAGGTACCTATAAAAGTGCCTGGATTACTGGATACAATAAGGAGCAAGACAAACAGACAGCCTCCTTTCACTGAGCTTACGTTATAGTGGAGAGGATGTAGATAATGATGGGAGGGTCCTCAAGGTTACGCAGAGAATGAAAATGGAATCATGTGAAACACAGTGTCCTGAGAAAGCCTCTATGAGGAGAGGACATTTAATCAGAAGTCTGAGTGACCAAGGTTCTGGGGTGCAAAGGTATTCTGTAGTTGGAAAGAAAGTCACAGTGATGGGACCATTGAGGGTGGTGGCACAACATGAGGGCAGAGCTGCAGGTGGAAGGTCAGGTTTAGGGGCTTGATAGACCAGAGTGTGTAGTTAACAATCCTGCCCCTGAAACTCATTACAGCCTGAGCTGCATCCTGACCCATCATCCTGAGAGCTTGTGTCTCTAAACACCACCTCGTGGGTTTGCCACCACTGTGCTCCCCCGATCAAGGGTCTACCAGGGACTGAGGACCATCCCGCACTTGTTCCAGTGTTCCATAACCGTGAGAGTCGGGGTTCGGCCTGCCAGCCTGATGCGCGCTCAGCACCTGCAGCTGAGTCTAGTACCCTGAAACCCACCTCCACCAGCTCTGGAGCACTGGATGGTTCTAGTTCTGAGTCTGTTGAAGATTGCCCAGCCCTTTATACCCAGCTTTGTTCGAAGAAGGCATTGCTCAGAAGTACAGCCCTTAGTGGAAACAGAGTAACATGCTCACGGTGTGGAGAGGATTCAAGAATTTTCTCTGAAAGTAGACTAAATAATATTTGAAAGACCTTTTCACTCCTGAAAATCTATAACACCAATTTACTTTGGCTTTTAAGAAATGAGTGAGACATTCTCATGTGAAACACACTGGAAAACCAATGGTTATGGGGTTTGCTTGGTTTTCTTTGTTTTTGTTTTAACTGTAGTACGTTGTTTCTCAGCACTCTCCTTATCAGGGACAGGAGTGGGTTTCGGAAACCACAAAACATTTCTCGGAGCAGAAAGCAAAAGAACTCTTGAAAGGAAATATACATCCACACTGTGAATCTGAAAATTCCTGGCCAGCATCTTCAAGTGAGCTAGTTCTCCAACATTACTCTCTGTAGTCTTCGTGAGAACTCAGACTAATGGTATGACCCTGCTTGGAATATGACTGCTAGATTCTAGCGCAGTGTCAGTGCTGGTCCCAACACCCAGCCAACAGAGTAAAATCAAATTAAGATTCGTTTATCTTTTAAGTGTCCCCCATGGGCAAGTATCCAGTATGTGCAACAACTTTAGATGCCAAAATTAACAAGTAAATTTAGACAGTCAATACCGTTAATCTGGGCCAGCCCGGTGGCACAGTGGTGAAGTTCACACATTCTGTTTCAGCGGCCCGAGGTTCGCCGGTTCGGATCCCAGGTATGGACATGGCACTGCTTGGCAAGCCACTCTGCGGTAGGCGTCCCACATATAAGAAGTAAAGGAAGATCGGCATGGATGTGAGCTCAGGGCCAGTCTTCCTCAGAAAAAA
Source organism: Equus quagga (assembly GCF_021613505.1). NCBI lineage: Eukaryota > Metazoa > Chordata > Mammalia > Perissodactyla > Equidae > Equus > Equus quagga. The sequence continues at coordinate 3,077 of NW_025798582.1, read as the reverse complement.
GAGGAGGATTGGTGGCAGATGTTAGCTCAAGGCTAATCTGCCTCAAAAAAGAAAAAAATTAAGTTAAAATTTGGAAAAAATATTTTAAAAAATTAGATTCTAAAAAATAATACCCTTAATCTTAGAGAATATCTTTCCACATGTTATAATTTATGAACATATTGTTCAGGTTAAGTAATGTGTCTGAAAATCGGACCCAGTTATTATCTAAGATTTTTGAATGTTTGTAAAAGTTCTTCCTAGGGAAGTATAAAGCAGGAGGAAAACATCGGGCCCTTTCTCTGACAGAGGAGTGTCACATCTTAAATGACTTTCCTACGACATTCCAAGTAACCTTTTTACAGATCATTTTCCCCTTTTCTGAGCATGAATTTTCTAAACCTCTCGCAAAATTTTAAGTATTCACTGATTCACACACTAAAACATATTTTTTTCTTATGGAAGATTATTTGAACTCTGAGAACCTAAAAGTGACCAGTTTTGTTGTCACTGTTGTCATCGTCATGGGTGTTATCACCATCATCATCATCTGACACCAGAAGGCTATTAAAGGTCCTAGTTTTCCTTCCAGGGTTCTTAAAACCTACACCTATTAGGAATTTGGGGAAGTTGAGTATGTTTTCCTATCAACTCAAATTATTTTAAAGGTGATTTTAATGTGTGCTAGAGCTTCGTTGTCAATGGCCACTTAGACTTTGCTTCATCACGAGCCCGGTTCCCCCGAACTCAAATTTGGTTTACTAGTTTATAAACTATGATCAAAGATTTGGATTTACAAAGATAATAATAATGAATATCAAGTAAGATTAAAGGATAAGAGTAAAGAAATTTAAAATAATAAGAGGAAATGTTGGTTTCTTCAAATTGTGAATGACACTGTTGCAAAATCTCAAATTTCGCTTAACTCCATGGAGAACTTAAAGTGTCAAGGAAGATGTTCCCGAAAAGAATATATCACTGGAAATATGCTGCATATTTAAAATATTCACAATCAAGGAAAGGTCCAGTTGTAGAGAACGATTTCTTTCAATTATGGCGCATCTCTGCAATGGAATACAAAGTAGGTCCGTATGATTGAGGTAAATCTGTATGCGACAGTACGGGTGGGAAGACAGAGCAGACGTGTTAATTGGAACAGGTGAGCAAAACACTGCATGTCAGTAATATTGTCAAGTGCTTGCCTCTGAGAAGTAGGGAAATGTTGAGATGAATGTAGGGAGAGGGGCTGATCGTATATCTTTCTTTAGTATTTGATTTTTTCAATTATGCATATGTTACTTCCTCAGCTAAAACATGTTAACATGAAATGTCTTGGTCTCACGGAGAAGCTCTAAGGAACAAGTGTGGGAAGAGGCTTTTTCACAGTCTCTCCCCTCTCCTTCCTTCTTGGCACACAGGGTTTGTATCAAAGACTTCTCCCTGAACCTGGAGTCCTAATAACTCACTTTTTGTTGCCAAAAGTGAAAAATCCTAGTGAGAAACTGTGAAGAATACAGAAGATGAAGAACTGAGTGTGTGAGAACTGAGACAAAAAGCAGTAGGAGTTGAAGAGGAAAAAACTCGATGGATGGGTACGGATGGGTGATGTTTAACCAAGACCCTTCTGCCTCCTTTAGAGAAGGCTCCACCTGTGCTCTACAGAATCTTCTGTGTCCCCATTATTAGGGTGGAAACAAGGCAGAGGGGAAGGCGAGTGGAGAAGAAAGGAGGTGAGTGAGTGGCTGGCTGTAGAGTCCCCGAAAAAGGAGCAGGGAGTCCAGCTTCCAGCAGTTCAGAAACCACCATCACCTCTTTTAAGTGTTGATCTTGACAGGTTTTTCCCCAGTTGGGGTTAACTGTTTTAGTTTAGTTTCATTAAAAACCATCTATGTATGTGGAAAAATCTAGAAAAGCAATAGTGTTTTGGTGAGTTGATATTGTTTAATGTAGGCTGAGAACTGCTGCTGACTGAGCAACGGAGAGTTAGGGAAAGAGAAGGGACTGGGTCCTCTTAGATGGAGCTCCAGTTTATGCCAGCATCCCTGTCCTGGGGTCTGCTGTTATAAGGTTGCAAGAACAGTCAAAAGGGGTAAGGAGATACTTTAGAGTTTTATTATTCTCCACATTCCTCTCCAAGGCAACATTTGCCTCTTAGGGAGGTTTGGCTATCTCTATAAGCCCCTGTCCCCAGGGCATTTTTTGTTCCTTCTTCTTGTTCATTACCGACAATGCTGTGGCCTGAATGTGTCTCCCCAAAATTCATATGTTGAAATTCTAACCCCAAAAGGAGTGGTCGCTATTATGGTTGGGTGATGGTTTTAGTAGGTGGGGCCTCTGGGAGGTGCTTAAGTCATGAGGATGTAGCCCTCTTGGATGGGATTAGCACCGTATAAAAGAGGCTCCAGAGAGATCCCTAGACCCTTCCAACATGTGCGGACACAGGAAGAACACACTATGAACCAGGAAGGGGCTCCTTACCAGAAGGCGACTATGCTGGTGCCTTGATCTTGGACTTCCTAGCCTCTGGAAGTGTGAGCAATAACTTTCTGTTGCTTATAAGCCACCAGCCAGTGGGATTTGTTACAGCAGCCCAAAAGGACTAAGACAGCCAGCTTTCAGTAGTTTTATTAGCTCCAGCCTCTGGGCTGTCCTACTTGTCCTCTTTCCCTTGTCCCCATGCTAACCTCCATTCCTTTACTCATGCACTACACTCTTGCCATACCAGTTATGTTTTAACTCCTCACACTGAATGAGCTCTTTCTTGCCTCGAAAGCTTTACACATAAATAGGCTTCTGCTTGAGATGTTCTCTCTGTTAGTTCCTTCTCACCTGTTAAGATTCATCTTAAACATCACATCCTCAGAAAGGCCTTCTGCATTGGGTTAGACTGTGTTGTCTTCACAACCACCCCCAAATCATGGGGGCTTAATACAATACTTTGATTTCTCATTTCTAAAACATATGCTCCAGGGCACCTGTCTTCCGTGCTACTTTGAATGTTTAGCACCTCCATCACAACCCAAGGCCTCCTCCATGATTGTCAGAGCAGGAAGAGGGCTGTGGGGCTAGAGGGTCTCCCAGCAGCCATAAATGCTTCA
>NW_025798581.1:0-10975 GCF_021613505.1 Equus quagga | reverse complement strand
TGAAGCATTTATGGCTGCTGGGAGACCCTCTAGCCCCACAGCCCTCTTCCTGCTCTGACAATCATGGAGGAGGCCTTGGGTTGTGATGGAGGTGCTAAACATTCAAAGTAGCACGGAAGACAGGTGCCCTGGAGCATATGTTTTAGAAATGAGAAATCAAAGTATTGTATTAAGCCCCCATGATTTGGGGGTGGTTGTGAAGACAACACAGTCTAACCCAATGCAGAAGGCCTTTCTGAGGATGTGATGTTTAAGATGAATCTTAACAGGTGAGAAGGAACTAACAGAGAGAACATCTCAAGCAGAAGCCTATTTATGTGTAAAGCTTTCGAGGCAAGAAAGAGCTCATTCAGTGTGAGGAGTTAAAACATAACTGGTATGGCAAGAGTGTAGTGCATGAGTAAAGGAATGGAGGTTAGCATGGGGACAAGGGAAAGAGGACAAGTAGGACAGCCCAGAGGCTGGAGCTAATAAAACTACTGAAAGCTGGCTGTCTTAGTCCTTTTGGGCTGCTGTAACAAATCCCACTGGCTGGTGGCTTATAAGCAACAGAAAGTTATTGCTCACACTTCCAGAGGCTAGGAAGTCCAAGATCAAGGCACCAGCATAGTCGCCTTCTGGTAAGGAGCCCCTTCCTGGTTCATAGTGTGTTCTTCCTGTGTCCGCACATGTTGGAAGGGTCTAGGGATCTCTCTGGAGCCTCTTTTATACGGTGCTAATCCCATCCAAGAGGGCTACATCCTCATGACTTAAGCACCTCCCAGAGGCCCCACCTACTAAAACCATCACCCAACCATAATAGCGACCACTCCTTTTGGGGTTAGAATTTCAACATATGAATTTTGGGGAGACACATTCAGGCCACAGCATTGTCGGTAATGAACAAGAAGAAGGAACAAAAAATGCCCTGGGGACAGGGGCTTATAGAGATAGCCAAACCTCCCTAAGAGGCAAATGTTGCCTTGGAGAGGAATGTGGAGAATAATAAAACTCTAAAGTATCTCCTTACCCCTTTTGACTGTTCTTGCAACCTTATAACAGCAGACCCCAGGACAGGGATGCTGGCATAAACTGGAGCTCCATCTAAGAGGACCCAGTCCCTTCTCTTTCCCTAACTCTCCGTTGCTCAGTCAGCAGCAGTTCTCAGCCTACATTAAACAATATCAACTCACCAAAACACTATTGCTTTTCTAGATTTTTCCACATACATAGATGGTTTTTAATGAAACTAAACTAAAACAGTTAACCCCAACTGGGGAAAAACCTGTCAAGATCAACACTTAAAAGAGGTGATGGTGGTTTCTGAACTGCTGGAAGCTGGACTCCCTGCTCCTTTTTCGGGGACTCTACAGCCAGCCACTCACTCACCTCCTTTCTTCTCCACTCGCCTTCCCCTCTGCCTTGTTTCCACCCTAATAATGGGGACACAGAAGATTCTGTAGAGCACAGGTGGAGCCTTCTCTAAAGGAGGCAGAAGGGTCTTGGTTAAACATCACCCATCCGTACCCATCCATCGAGTTTTTTCCTCTTCAACTCCTACTGCTTTTTGTCTCAGTTCTCACACACTCAGTTCTTCATCTTCTGTATTCTTCACAGTTTCTCACTAGGATTTTTCACTTTTGGCAACAAAAAGTGAGTTATTAGGACTCCAGGTTCAGGGAGAAGTCTTTGATACAAACCCTGTGTGCCAAGAAGGAAGGAGAGGGGAGAGACTGTGAAAAAGCCTCTTCCCACACTTGTTCCTTAGAGCTTCTCCGTGAGACCAAGACATTTCATGTTAACATGTTTTAGCTGAGGAAGTAACATATGCATAATTGAAAAAATCAAATACTAAAGAAAGATATACGATCAGCCCCTCTCCCTACATTCATCTCAACATTTCCCTACTTCTCAGAGGCAAGCACTTGACAATATTACTGACATGCAGTGTTTTGCTCACCTGTTCCAATTAACACGTCTGCTCTGTCTTCCCACCCGTACTGTCGCATACAGATTTACCTCAATCATACGGACCTACTTTGTATTCCATTGCAGAGATGCGCCATAATTGAAAGAAATCGTTCTCTACAACTGGACCTTTCCTTGATTGTGAATATTTTAAATATGCAGCATATTTCCAGTGATATATTCTTTTCGGGAACATCTTCCTTGACACTTTAAGTTCTCCATGGAGTTAAGCGAAATTTGAGATTTTGCAACAGTGTCATTCACAATTTGAAGAAACCAACATTTCCTCTTATTATTTTAAATTTCTTTACTCTTATCCTTTAATCTTACTTGATATTCATTATTATTATCTTTGTAAATCCAAATCTTTGATCATAGTTTATAAACTAGTAAACCAAATTTGAGTTCGGGGGAACCGGGCTCGTGATGAAGCAAAGTCTAAGTGGCCATTGACAACGAAGCTCTAGCACACATTAAAATCACCTTTAAAATAATTTGAGTTGATAGGAAAACATACTCAACTTCCCCAAATTCCTAATAGGTGTAGGTTTTAAGAACCCTGGAAGGAAAACTAGGACCTTTAATAGCCTTCTGGTGTCAGATGATGATGATGGTGATAACACCCATGACGATGACAACAGTGACAACAAAACTGGTCACTTTTAGGTTCTCAGAGTTCAAATAATCTTCCATAAGAAAAAAATATGTTTTAGTGTGTGAATCAGTGAATACTTAAAATTTTGCGAGAGGTTTAGAAAATTCATGCTCAGAAAAGGGGAAAATGATCTGTAAAAAGGTTACTTGGAATGTCGTAGGAAAGTCATTTAAGATGTGACACTCCTCTGTCAGAGAAAGGGCCCGATGTTTTCCTCCTGCTTTATACTTCCCTAGGAAGAACTTTTACAAACATTCAAAAATCTTAGATAATAACTGGGTCCGATTTTCAGACACATTACTTAACCTGAACAATATGTTCATAAATTATAACATGTGGAAAGATATTCTCTAAGATTAAGGGTATTATTTTTTAGAATCTAATTTTTTAAAATATTTTTTCCAAATTTTAACTTAATTTTTTTCTTTTTTGAGGCAGATTAGCCTTGAGCTAACATCTGCCACCAATCCTCCTCTTTTTTCTGAGGAAGACTGGCCCTGAGCTCACATCCATGCCGATCTTCCTTTACTTCTTATATGTGGGACGCCTACCGCAGAGTGGCTTGCCAAGCAGTGCCATGTCCATACCTGGGATCCGAACCGGCGAACCTCGGGCCGCTGAAACAGAATGTGTGAACTTCACCACTGTGCCACCGGGCTGGCCCAGATTAACGGTATTGACTGTCTAAATTTACTTGTTAATTTTGGCATCTAAAGTTGTTGCACATACTGGATACTTGCCCATGGGGGACACTTAAAAGATAAACGAATCTTAATTTGATTTTACTCTGTTGGCTGGGTGTTGGGACCAGCACTGACACTGCGCTAGAATCTAGCAGTCATATTCCAAGCAGGGTCATACCATTAGTCTGAGTTCTCACGAAGACTACAGAGAGTAATGTTGGAGAACTAGCTCACTTGAAGATGCTGGCCAGGAATTTTCAGATTCACAGTGTGGATGTATATTTCCTTTCAAGAGTTCTTTTGCTTTCTGCTCCGAGAAATGTTTTGTGGTTTCCGAAACCCACTCCTGTCCCTGATAAGGAGAGTGCTGAGAAACAACGTACTACAGTTAAAACAAAAACAAAGAAAACCAAGCAAACCCCATAACCATTGGTTTTCCAGTGTGTTTCACATGAGAATGTCTCACTCATTTCTTAAAAGCCAAAGTAAATTGGTGTTATAGATTTTCAGGAGTGAAAAGGTCTTTCAAATATTATTTAGTCTACTTTCAGAGAAAATTCTTGAATCCTCTCCACACCGTGAGCATGTTACTCTGTTTCCACTAAGGGCTGTACTTCTGAGCAATGCCTTCTTCGAACAAAGCTGGGTATAAAGGGCTGGGCAATCTTCAACAGACTCAGAACTAGAACCATCCAGTGCTCCAGAGCTGGTGGAGGTGGGTTTCAGGGTACTAGACTCAGCTGCAGGTGCTGAGCGCGCATCAGGCTGGCAGGCCGAACCCCGACTCTCACGGTTATGGAACACTGGAACAAGTGCGGGATGGTCCTCAGTCCCTGGTAGACCCTTGATCGGGGGAGCACAGTGGTGGCAAACCCACGAGGTGGTGTTTAGAGACACAAGCTCTCAGGATGATGGGTCAGGATGCAGCTCAGGCTGTAATGAGTTTCAGGGGCAGGATTGTTAACTACACACTCTGGTCTATCAAGCCCCTAAACCTGACCTTCCACCTGCAGCTCTGCCCTCATGTTGTGCCACCACCCTCAATGGTCCCATCACTGTGACTTTCTTTCCAACTACAGAATACCTTTGCACCCCAGAACCTTGGTCACTCAGACTTCTGATTAAATGTCCTCTCCTCATAGAGGCTTTCTCAGGACACTGTGTTTCACATGATTCCATTTTCATTCTCTGCGTAACCTTGAGGACCCTCCCATCATTATCTACATCCTCTCCACTATAACGTAAGCTCAGTGAAAGGAGGCTGTCTGTTTGTCTTGCTCCTTATTGTATCCAGTAATCCAGGCACTTTTATAGGTACCTAGCATATTCTCGGTGCTTACTAAACACTTAAATGAATGATTGAATGATCAAATGAATTAACTAATAAATTGGTTAACAAATCAATTACTCTAGCTGGGATAGGGGACTGATTAGATCAAAGTTTCTGTGACTAAACATATTTGAAACCACATCCTTGACTAAATAGCAGAGCTTGGGAGAAGAGGAAGGCCATCACCGGACGCAAACCTCTCAATAAATGAAGGGAATGGAAACAGATGGCAGGAGGGAGGTTGGGGAGGAGGTTGTGCTGAATAGCTTGAGCCTCAGTGGAGAACAATCTATTAGAGGGTGGGGGAAAAGCCCAGATTCACACATAGTAATGGGAGAATGCCAGACTCCCTCCTGTTTTGAGAAATGTGAGAGAAGAAACGAACCTCACTCAACAGGATGAAAGGGTACACTGTAGTTAGGTTACAGTTAAGGGAGATTTGGATAGAGCCATGTGCAAGGTTGTGGGTATAGTGGGATCTGTTCCTGATGGATATGGAAAGTGTGGAGGGAGAGGCAACATCTTAGAGGAGTGGGGTGGGGGTGAAGAAGAGTCCAGCAGGAAGAGGAGCAGGGTCACCCGAGGGACTACTTAGCAGAACTGATTTGCCTCAAACGTGAAACTTCACTGCAAGTTCACCGGGAACCTGGCAGTACGTGGTCTAATCTCAGAGAAGAGGGCCTCAACTGTCCCGCATGACAATGAGGACCGTGATCTGGCGGTGGCTTCTTAACACTCACACAGAGAAAATAGCTAATCATCAAAATGCTGTGGATGGTGGTTTTGTGCAGGCACTGGTGGCAGGAGGTTGCCAAGAAGGCAAGTTGGACCAAGAGAAGAATAATACATGTCACGCCCCTTCTCTCACACTGACTCAGTTCCGTGGGCCACTTATTCTTCCCAGATAAAAAAGGCCAAGCTTGTGGATGAGCACCAACAGCATCCAGTTCACTGTGACCTGCCCACCCAGAATCCATATCCAGAGACCCTCCTTGTAATGAGGCAGACAGCTAAGGGCACACTGATTCTCTTAAAGTAGTAGAGGATTGTAGAGTCACTAACTACAATCCTTGGTCTAAAATCGAACATTCATTGGGATTCTTAACTTATGTACAGCACAGTTATTTGTTGCCTATTCCCAAAGTTGCAACATAAGAGGTAATCCCTCACGCTGAGTACTCACTTAATAAGCTCACCCCATATGTCAAGGTGCTTTACATAAGCTATTCAATGCACTCGTCTCAACAGCTCTGAAGAGGCAGCACTACAATCCTGCTTCCACAGATGAGCACGCTGAGTCTTACTGGGGCTAACTTAGCAGACACACGCACAGACACTCTGCACCTGACTCGGAAGCCCGTGCTCTTTCAAGTACACCTCTCCTCACTCTGGAGCCACACAGAGTAAGGCTCAGTTTCACACAAGTGGTTACAGTTTCTGACAGAGCGATGCTGCTTTGAGAGAACTGAAGGTGGAGGATACAACATGGCAGTTAGAGGTAGCTGTACTTTGAAATTTTTGGGTTTAACTGGTACTTTTTGAACAGCCATACTCCCCCCACTCATTATCTTGGTGGTCACTGGGTAAGAATTTGACACTCCTCCAGCTACGGACAGTGTCATGACACACCTGGAGGAGGAAAAGAGGCAGAAGGCAATACAATATATTCAGTCTAGCATCCTGTGGGAGAATTAGGCTGGTGGTTCTGTCCAGAAGGGGGACAGGAAGGGGACAGAACATCATGGACGTCCTAGAACTTGTTTTGGGCATTGTTTGGTCTTACTAGGAGTTGGCTTAGGAACTGGGGCGGCTGCGATAGAAGAAAATCTGGCTGTTCCCCAGTTTGCCCAGGTCAGAAGTATTGTTTCCACTGGGTGGCTGCACTGGGTCAGGAAGGGCAAGGAAATTGCTCTAGCTGTTTGACAGTCAATTGAGGGGACAAAGGCCGCCAGTCTGGCTTCTTCTGGAAAAGGGTGGGTACTGGGGAGGTTAGTGGTGTGTGTACCTGGGTCTGCTTGTCAGCCAGAGGCGTGTTGGTTGAAATAAGAAAGCGAAAGCTCACAAAAGCCAGAAAGCCCTTCTGTTCCCAAAGCTGCTTCTTAGCAGAGTGGAAAGCCCCAGCCCCGAGTCCACCCAAACCATTCGAAGCGCAGGGCAGCGAAGAAGCAGAAAGATCCCGACATGGCCACGACATCCTGGGGTAAGACCATGACGAAGCTTTGGACGGTGCTAGCAAAGTTCCTCGAGCACCACAGGAACTTGGGCTGCGGGCTGGCGTCCCTGCTGACAGCGAGTGGGGAGCTCATCTTCTCCACCGTGGTGTTCCAGTGTCCCTGCAGCGCCGCCTGGAACCTGCCCTGCAGTCTGGCCTTCCTGCTGCTGCCGGCGCTGGTGTTCTATCTCCTGGGCTGCGTGCTGAGGACGCGCTCCTTGTGCCTGCTGTGCAGCTACTGTCGCACCCAGAACGCCGGCATTAACCGCTGCGACCTATGCGACGACTGCTGCAGGGTCAGCGGGCCCGCCTTGGTCTCGTCCGTCACCTGGGTGGCCGTGGCGCTGCTTGAGGGCGCCGTCTACGAGTGCTGCGCCAGCGGGTCGACCCTCACGGCGGGTAGGCTCTGCGCTGGCCGCAACTCCAGCTGTGCGGCCCAGCTGCCGCTGGTGCCCTGCCAACAGGCCCAGGACACCTTGGTGCAGGACCTGCAGAAGGTGCTCAGGGCCGAATCTCAGGTCAGGAGCTGGCGCTGGGTGCAGTTGTGAGGAGAGGGGCGGGGCGGACAGTGTGGGGTCGAATTTGGTGCCCTTTCTCCAGACAAATGACATGCAAGACAAACTGGAGAGGCGATTTGCATCTAATGAGCCGACAGGCGAATATTGAAATAAAACGAATGAAGAAGAGGCAGCCAGTGTCCAATAGCTTCAGGCACCCGCTCCGTGCCAGACACCGCGCTGGGACCTTTAAGTCCTACATTATTCTCTGACGTCTTTATAGCGAACACGCTGAGTCTAGGTCATTGTGTGTCCAGCCGGAAGAAGGTAGAAGGATTGTTACGATAAAATCAGTCTGCTTGGCTCTAAAGCCATCATCCCACAACGCTTCTGGGCTTATAAAGCTCAGAGGTTCTTGAAAATGAATGCTTGTTTCATTGGATTTGCCCAAGTCCCATGTTTTGAGTTCTAGAGGAGTGACACGTAGGCTCTTCCCTGGGCCCTTGACATGACTTGGCAAATGACGGACTTGTCAAGCAAGCAGCTGTGCTGAGGGGTTCGGGAGGGTATTGCCGCTTCTTTCTCTTAACAGAGAAAGACCCCAAACTGTTGCTTGTTCATCATCATCACTTTGAGTACTTCCAACTTTATCTGAGGACTAAAATTTCTCATGAAAATGTGACTAAATTGCTACTTTGTTGTGTTGTCCTCAGGTGGTGGGCTGGAGCCTGATAGCAGCTGTTATCCTTCTCTTTTTGATTTTTGCCTGTGTCTCCCACCACCGAGCTGGAGGTAGTTCCCTGCAGCTGAAATTTTGGAAAATCTATTCGGAAGAGGAGCACCAGTGCCTTAGGACGCAAGTCACAGAGCGTGCGACCAAATTGGCAGACGAGAATGTTAGATGTTTCTTTGAAGGCTCACGGCCAACGGGATGCAACATCCCAAGCATGGAATGCTGGCAGGAAATTTCATCACCATATCCTTTCAACCCGGAGGACGAGTACCTCAGCGCATTGCACAGATCTGTTAACGAAATACAGAACAGGCATACTATGAACTCTCCTTCAGGAGATGAAATGCCTTGGGGTAATGTCAGCTCTGCTTCAGGAGATGCAATGCCTCTGGGTAATGTCAGCTCTCCTTCAGGAGGTGAAGTGGTTCGTACTCTTTGCTCTGATTCATCTAATGTGGAGGGCACTGATGAGTTATGACCTTATTAATGAATAAGAAAAAAATTTGTGATACTTACCTGGCCGGGGAGATACCATGATCCCAAAGGTGGTTTGCCCAGGGCGAGGCTTAGCCATTGTACTCCAGATGTGCTGACCACTGTGATTTCCCCAAATGTGTGTTTCTGGTAATCATGGACCTTTCTCGTGGGGCGCTTGTTTTTGTTTTCATAATAAAAGCAAGAAAGAAAAAACAAGCAAAAAACAAAAAAGAAGTTCTGGGGCCAGCTCTGTGGCCGAGTGGTTAAGTTTGAGCTCTCTGCTTCTGCAGCCTTGGGTTCGCTGGTTGGGATCCTGGCCGTGGACCCAAGCATTGCTCATCAAACCAAGCTGTGGTGGCATCCCACATAGAAGAACCAGAATGACTTATAACTAGGATATACAGTTATGTACCTGGGCTTTGGGGAGAAAAAGGAGAAGACAAAGATTGGCAACAGATGTTAGCTCAGGGCCAATCTTCCTCACCAAAAACAGAAAAAGAACAAGTAAAAATTATTTTGAATCATTTCTTCATTAAAAAAATAAACATTGGTATTATTTATGACTGCTTTTGGTTTTGGTCCTACAAATGGTGGGAACATGGAATTTTAAATCAAATAAAAGTTGAGAACTTTTCCTCTTTACTGTATTAATTATACAAAAAAGGAAGCAAGGTTAAATGATTCCTTCAAAGGGACAAACTGGAACTGAATCAGAAGTTTTATATCCCAGGTCTAGGGTCCTTTCCACTGAATAATAATGCTGCTTTCAAATAAAAGACTTTAGTAGCAAAGACAGCAAAAGAACAGTCGAACTTCAGACCGTTCTTTCAGGTTATCTGATGCTAATGTCAAATTCACTCTCTTGCAGACAGCACATTGCTTACAACTTTAAAATACTGGCATTTTATGGCTCTAATATGGTTTCTAAACAAAAATACAAGAACTCATCATGAAAAGGAAAGTAAATTCTTTTAAACATCATATTTGAAAAGCTAGGATAATTGTTGGCATAAATGTTGTTTTCAGTTTGTAGAATCAGAAGGAAAATTTTAAAGTTGCTTATTATAGTAAATTTAAAATATGCAGAAAAGTAGAGAGGATGGTATTGTGAACCCCCATGTAGTTATTATACAGCGTCAACAGAGTGGAGAAGTCTCATAAAACCCACACCGTACAAAGACATAGAGAAATAGAAATTGTGATCTGATTTAGATTAGGGGAGGGAGGAGTTGGGGAAGTCTGTGAGAAATTGTTATATGTAGAGTAGAAAGAGAGCATTTTAGTTTGCAGGAACAGTGTGTTCAAAGACTGAGGTGAGAAATCGCTTATCCCAGTTGGAAGCCTTACAGGCAACTGGAAGAATTGAGCAAGAGACGGATCGTGCAGCCCCTTGAAGTCACGCAAAGGATTTTGGTTTTCATCCTGTAAACGTTTTAGGAAGATTGATCTGTTTTTCTCGTTGAAAAAGGAATGGCGGGGGGAAGAGGGAGAGCCAAGGTGGAGGTGGAGAAACTCCTCAGGAGACCACTGCGGGGAAAGAGGCGGGAGTGAACCTGCACTGGGTGGACGGTGATGAAAATAGAAAGAGGAGAAAGATTCAAGGGAGATTTAGAATGTAGGCAGGACAGGATTTGTTGATGGAAAGGATGCAAGGATTTATTGAGAACAATGCTATCTACAGGCACAAGTCTGTTGAACAATAATGCAAAGATGTTTCAGGGAAGATAAGATTGTCATTCCTGCCCATCCCCCAAATTTATGGCTTTTTGTGCACTTTTAAAAAATGAGATAATTAGGGGCCGGCCCCGAGGCCAAGTGTTTAAGTTCGCGCGCTCCGCTTCAGCAGCCCATGGTTTCGCTGGTTCGGATCCCGGGCGTGGACATGGCACCGCTCGTCAGGCCACACTGAGGCGGCATCCCACATGCTACGACTAGAAGGACCCACAACTAAAAATACACAACTATGTACCTGGGGGCTTTGGGGAGAAAAAGGAAAAATAAAATCTTCCAAAAAAAATGAGATAATGAAAACTTTGAAACAATTGAGCACTGATCGTGTTTAGTCCTCTTCCTCTCTTGGCAGACCCTCCTGCCGGCTTTTATCTACCCTTCATTGCATGGGGCATTAGAAAGAGCTAGTCTGCAGGGCTGGATATCTTGTTGTGGAGATCATATATTGTAAGAAAATTGGCAGCAGAAACTGCATGATCCCTTTTTTCCTATTCCCTAATCAATAATTTTGAACATTATATTATAGCTGCTTTCATTTTTGCTCTATTTATTTCACTTTGCAATTTCTTTTATAAATTCTTCCTTTTCAGTGCTTTTTTTCTGGCCTACTATTTACTGTACTTTCATTTTCAATAGGATCCTATCGTCTCCATTTTGTTGACTTATGCTTGACTTTCTCTTGCACAGTCTTTAATAATTATTCTGAAAGT
>NW_025798580.1:0-3527 GCF_021613505.1 Equus quagga | reverse complement strand
GTGTTACATGTGAAGTAAGAGACCCACAGGGGAGTGCTATCCACAATGACATAGACGACAGGGGGAGTGTTACACGAATTCAGAGAGACTATGCTTACAGTTACACAAGAAGTCAGATATGACAGGTGGAGTGTTACACACAACTTCAGAGACATCACAGGGAGTGTGACACACGAAGTCAGAGATGACATAGGGAGTGTTATGCATGAAGTCACAGACACAATGGGGAGTGTTACACACCGAGTCAAAGATGCCAGGTGGAGTGTGACACTCAAAATCAGAGCTGAGAGGGTGATTGTCAGACATGATTCAGAGATGCCATGAGATGTGTGACACACAAAGTCAGAGAGACCACTGAGAGAGTGATTCAAGAATTCAGAGATGCCAAGGGAGTGTGACACATTAAATCAGAGATGCCAGGGCAAGTGTGACTCACAATCTCAGATACAATGGGGGAGTGTCACACATAAAGTCAGAGATGCCGGGGGAGTGCTACACATGAAGTTAGAGTCAGCAGGGGGAGTGTTACACACATTTAGTGTTACACAGGAAGTACAAGACGAAAGCAGATTGAGACATAGGAAATCAGAGACTCCAAGGGGTGTGTTACACATGAAGTCAGATATCCCAGGGATAGTGTGACACATGACATCAGAGTCACCATGTGAAGTGTGAGATGAGATGACAGAGACAACAAGGGTAATGTGACATACAAAGTCAGAGACCACAGGTGAAATCTGAATTGTGAAGTCAGAATCACCAGGAATAGTGTTAAACAGGAATTCTGAGACACCAGGGAGCATGTGATTCATGAAGTTAGAGATGCCACATGTAGTGTTACTCATGGTGTCACAGATGCCAAGGGAGTGTTACACACAAAGTCAGAGACACCATGGGGAGTGTTACATGTGTCGATGAAAATAATCCATAACCAATCTATAAATGAAAATTTGGGTGAGATTATTCTGAGCTTAAATCTGAGGATTATAACCCGGGGCCTTTCTTCCTGAAGGAAGAAAGGGCACCAAAGAAGTGGGGTGCACATACTGGTTATATACACCCAGGGAGGATGTTTCACATAGGATTGAAATGTCCCTTTTACAACAGTCGTGAGACTGCTCTGTCGGCACAGCGATTGCTGGAAACAGCAGGTAGGTCTTCTGCCTCAGTGAATGCCGCAGGGTGGCAGTCTGTTGTCTCCAGCTGAGTGGTGACAGGTGAGCTGGGTGGTCAAAGGTGAGTGCAGCAATCAGTTCCTAGCCTAAGGAAAAATGCTTATCCTTAAGGAAATGCTAATGTGCGGGGAAGTTACATCTTTATCTCAAGGGCCTTTGTTCTGGCCATAAGAAATGTCTAAGTGGATATACAATGCATGCTCAACAGCCACTGTCAGGTCCTTTTGGAAAAAACAAAGTCAGGCCGAATTAGGTTTATACCAAATGGCTTCCTCATATACTCCAATATATCCTATTGCTTGCCATTTTTATTTGTCATTTACCCCTTTTGATCTCTAATCTTTCGATAGAAAGCATTGATGATCAAAACATTGTCCCTCGGTTCCAGGGTGGCTGCTGCCTGCCCTGGGTCCATCATGTCACTCGGTGCTAGGCTTTTATTTCATTTATTTGCCTAGTCGTCCACGTTGGGGGAAATAGTGGACAAGCATAGAGTTATATGTATATTAACAGAGGAAGCATTTCATATGTCATGTAATTTCCAATTAATTTTAGATTGTTGAGCAAACATTGTATATGTGCTTTTTATGACACTTCACATTTACATTGTATATGATTATAGAAAAAGTACAGTAATGATAATAACAGAATTTTTAAAAGGATTAGTCTGAAGTGAATTCTTAGTCATAGTCCCTTTCAGAAAAGGAAATTTGTTCAGGGTTATAAGACAGATCGACCATCTCAAGCCATAGAGCAATCACTACTCTAATTTGTATGTTACTCTTACAACACTGAGTAAAGAAAACAACAATTAGTTTTAATATTATGACCAGTACAAGGATTCCAAATAATGGAAATAAGAATTCCAATCCGGATCGAAAAAGGGAACTGATACTGAAAAGGCAGCCAACAAAACAAATCAAACTAGGTGCAGGATTGCATAAGGCATCCACCTGCTTCTTCATGTGCTTTAGCAGAGAGGACACATTGGAAGAATCATGACCTATAAAAGCACAGCATCCAGTCTGAATGATTGTATATGTACCACCTTGGGATGCAGTAATAATGTCCAAAGCCATTCTGTTTTGAAGGACAGCCCTTCTCATTAAACACATTTCAGTATTTGAATAAGGTTATTCCTGCTTGACTATCATTAAGGGCTTCTTGAGTAAATTTAGTCAGAGCTTCCAAATGTAATAATGACATCTTTTAGCCCCAAAGGAGAAGCAAATATAGTTGAAAATATAGCCATACCAGTGGAACACTGAAAAAGCACATTTGGCCTTAAAGAGAGGAAGACTGACACCAGGTTTTAACTCAGCCTGACTCCTTCTCTGCTTTTAAAGGAAACTCAGGGTGAAGTGTTATAGCCATCCAGGCAGTAGCCAAGGCCAAAGATTTGTTCCACATAACCATTGAGTTCCATTAGGAGTCACTTGATAAATTCCTGGCCTTCAAGACCAGTCTATTCCAAATTAATCACTTTAAGTATGATAGCATTTCAAACAAATTATAAAATAGGTATACAGTTTAAGCATAACAAATGTTTAAATGAGGAGATATAAGGTTGGGAATACAGGCCTGGTCTGGAGTCTTGGGACAGCTGTCTACAAAAGATGTTGTCTTCTTCTCCTCCTGGTTTGGTCCATTTCAACAGGGCTGCAAAGAGTCTTATTTGATGTCTCTTTCAATAAATAAATTCTTCAGGTTACAGTCCATGATCCTTAAGTTCTGGGACTTCTCTGTGAAAGAATCAGCTACAAATCTTTCATTTCTTTTAAGCACCACAATAAGACCATGAAAACAGTGTAATACATCCCTTAAGCAAAGCTGGTTCATATATTTCTTTATTTAATTGCGTAGGCTGTTATATTATTTAAAAAGGAGACAGCCGATGTTTACAAAAAGTATGGATCTAAGATCAAAGAGCACTAGCATAAGAGCTTTTGGCAGTGAGAGAGTAAATGCTTCTGAAAGCTTGTCAATTAAGTTCTAGTTGTGCCATTAGTTTTACCAGTCCTGAGGATCGAGGATGGTAAGCGCAGTGGAAATGCTGCAATATTGGCCAAACATTACAAACAGATTTGAGTTCCCCAGTCACTATGTAACTCAGTAGGAATTCCCCAAAGAGGAATTATCCACTCTAATAGTAATTTACCTACTGTTAAAGCCGTTGCTCTTCTGCAAGGAAAGGCCTCAAAACAATGTGAGAACATGCAGATCATTACAAGACATATTTATCCTTGAGATGATGGCATTTGGACAATGTCCAATTGTCATACCTCAAAGGGTCCCTTAGGAAGGGAAAGTGGCCTTGTGACCCAAGAAGTGGGTTTCTTATTGGGCCCGAAC
>NW_025798579.1:0-3527 GCF_021613505.1 Equus quagga | reverse complement strand
GTTCGGGCCCAATAAGAAACCCACTTCTTGGGTCACAAGGCCACTTTCCCTTCCTAAGGGACCCTTTGAGGTATGACAATTGGACATTGTCCAAATGCCATCATCTCAAGGATAAATATGTCTTGTAATGATCTGCATGTTCTCACATTGTTTTGAGGCCTTTCCTTGCAGAAGAGCAACGGCTTTAACAGTAGGTAAATTACTATTAGAGTGGATAATTCCTCTTTGGGGAATTCCTACTGAGTTACATAGTGACTGGGGAACTCAAATCTGTTTGTAATGTTTGGCCAATATTGCAGCATTTCCACTGCGCTTACCATCCTCGATCCTCAGGACTGGTAAAACTAATGGCACAACTAGAACTTAATTGACAAGCTTTCAGAAGCATTTACTCTCTCACTGCCAAAAGCTCTTATGCTAGTGCTCTTTGATCTTAGATCTATACTTTTTGTAAACATCGGCTGTCTCCTTTTTAAATAATATAACAGCCTACGCAATTAAATAAAGAAATATATGAACCAGCTTTGCTTAAGGGATGTATTACACTGTTTTCATGGTCTTATTGTGGTGCTTAAAAGAAATGAAAGATTTGTAGCTGATTCTTTCACAGAGAAGTCCCAGAACTTAAGGATCATGGACTGTAACCTGAAGAATTTATTTATTGAAAGAGACATCAAATAAGACTCTTTGCAGCCCTGTTGAAATGGACCAAACCAGGAGGAGAAGAAGACAACATCTTTTGTAGACAGCTGTCCCAAGACTCCAGACCAGGCCTGTATTCCCAACCTTATATCTCCTCATTTAAACATTTGTTATGCTTAAACTGTATACCTATTTTATAATTTGTTTGAAATGCTATCATACTTAAAGTGATTAATTTGGAATAGACTGGTCTTGAAGGCCAGGAATTTATCAAGTGACTCCTAATGGAACTCAATGGTTATGTGGAACAAATCTTTGGCCTTGGCTACTGCCTGGATGGCTATAACACTTCACCCTGAGTTTCCTTTAAAAGCAGAGAAGGAGTCAGGCTGAGTTAAAACCTGGTGTCAGTCTTCCTCTCTTTAAGGCCAAATGTGCTTTTTCAGTGTTCCACTGGTATGGCTATATTTTCAACTATATTTGCTTCTCCTTTGGGGCTAAAAGATGTCATTATTACATTTGGAAGCTCTGACTAAATTTACTCAAGAAGCCCTTAATGATAGTCAAGCAGGAATAACCTTATTCAAATACTGAAATGTGTTTAATGAGAAGGGCTGTCCTTCAAAACAGAATGGCTTTGGACATTATTACTGCATCCCAAGGTGGTACATATACAATCATTCAGACTGGATGCTGTGCTTTTATAGGTCATGATTCTTCCAATGTGTCCTCTCTGCTAAAGCACATGAAGAAGCAGGTGGATGCCTTATGCAATCCTGCACCTAGTTTGATTTGTTTTGTTGGCTGCCTTTTCAGTATCAGTTCCCTTTTTCGATCCGGATTGGAATTCTTATTTCCATTATTTGGAATCCTTGTACTGGTCATAATATTAAAACTAATTGTTGTTTTCTTTACTCAGTGTTGTAAGAGTAACATACAAATTAGAGTAGTGATTGCTCTATGGCTTGAGATGGTCGATCTGTCTTATAACCCTGAACAAATTTCCTTTTCTGAAAGGGACTATGACTAAGAATTCACTTCAGACTAATCCTTTTAAAAATTCTGTTATTATCATTACTGTACTTTTTCTATAATCATATACAATGTAAATGTGAAGTGTCATAAAAAGCACATATACAATGTTTGCTCAACAATCTAAAATTAATTGGAAATTACATGACATATGAAATGCTTCCTCTGTTAATATACATATAACTCTATGCTTGTCCACTATTTCCCCCAACGTGGACGACTAGGCAAATAAATGAAATAAAAGCCTAGCACCGAGTGACATGATGGACCCAGGGCAGGCAGCAGCCACCCTGGAACCGAGGGACAATGTTTTGATCATCAATGCTTTCTATCGAAAGATTAGAGATCAAAAGGGGTAAATGACAAATAAAAATGGCAAGCAATAGGATATATTGGAGTATATGAGGAAGCCATTTGGTATAAACCTAATTCGGCCTGACTTTGTTTTTTCCAAAAGGACCTGACAGTGGCTGTTGAGCATGCATTGTATATCCACTTAGACATTTCTTATGGCCAGAACAAAGGCCCTTGAGATAAAGATGTAACTTCCCCGCACATTAGCATTTCCTTAAGGATAAGCATTTTTCCTTAGGCTAGGAACTGATTGCTGCACTCACCTTTGACCACCCAGCTCACCTGTCACCACTCAGCTGGAGACAACAGACTGCCACCCTGCGGCATTCACTGAGGCAGAAGACCTACCTGCTGTTTCCAGCAATCGCTGTGCCGACAGAGCAGTCTCACGACTGTTGTAAAAGGGACATTTCAATCCTATGTGAAACATCCTCCCTGGGTGTATATAACCAGTATGTGCACCCCACTTCTTTGGTGCCCTTTCTTCCTTCAGGAAGAAAGGCCCCGGGTTATAATCCTCAGATTTAAGCTCAGAATAATCTCACCCAAATTTTCATTTATAGATTGGTTATGGATTATTTTCATCGACACATGTAACACTCCCCATGGTGTCTCTGACTTTGTGTGTAACACTCCCTTGGCATCTGTGACACCATGAGTAACACTACATGTGGCATCTCTAACTTCATGAATCACATGCTCCCTGGTGTCTCAGAATTCCTGTTTAACACTATTCCTGGTGATTCTGACTTCACAATTCAGATTTCACCTGTGGTCTCTGACTTTGTATGTCACATTACCCTTGTTGTCTCTGTCATCTCATCTCACACTTCACATGGTGACTCTGATGTCATGTGTCACACTATCCCTGGGATATCTGACTTCATGTGTAACACACCCCTTGGAGTCTCTGATTTCCTATGTCTCAATCTGCTTTCGTCTTGTACTTCCTGTGTAACACTAAATGTGTGTAACACTCCCCCTGCTGACTCTAACTTCATGTGTAGCACTCCCCCGGCATCTCTGACTTTATGTGTGACACTCCCCCATTGTATCTGAGATTGTGAGTCACACTTGCCCTGGCATCTCTGATTTAATGTGTCACACTCCCTTGGCATCTCTGAATTCTTGAATCACTCTCTCAGTGGTCTCTCTGACTTTGTGTGTCACACATCTCATGGCATCTCTGAATCATGTCTGACAATCACCCTCTCAGCTCTGATTTTGAGTGTCACACTCCACCTGGCATCTTTGACTCGGTGTGTAACACTCCCCATTGTGTCTGTGACTTCATGCATAACACTCCCTATGTCATCTCTGACTTCGTGTGTCACACTCCCTGTGATGTCTCTGAAGTTGTGTGTAACACTCCACCTGTCATATCTGACTTCTTGTGTAACTGTAAGCATAGTCTCTCTGAATTCGTGTAACACTCCCCCTGTCGTCTATGTCATTGTGGATAGCACTCCCCTGTGGGTCTCTTACTTCACATGTAACAC
>NW_025798578.1:0-3527 GCF_021613505.1 Equus quagga | reverse complement strand
GTGTTACATGTGAAGTAAGAGACCCACAGGGGAGTGCTATCCACAATGACATAGACGACAGGGGGAGTGTTACACGAATTCAGAGAGACTATGCTTACAGTTACACAAGAAGTCAGATATGACAGGTGGAGTGTTACACACAACTTCAGAGACATCACAGGGAGTGTGACACACGAAGTCAGAGATGACATAGGGAGTGTTATGCATGAAGTCACAGACACAATGGGGAGTGTTACACACCGAGTCAAAGATGCCAGGTGGAGTGTGACACTCAAAATCAGAGATGAGAGGGTGATTGTCAGACATGATTCAGAGATGCCATGAGATGTGTGACACACAAAGTCAGAGAGACCACTGAGAGAGTGATTCAAGAATTCAGAGATGCCAAGGGAGTGTGACACATTAAATCAGAGATGCCAGGGCAAGTGTGACTCACAATCTCAGATACAATGGGGGAGTGTCACACATAAAGTCAGAGATGCCGGGGGAGTGCTACACATGAAGTTAGAGTCAGCAGGGGGAGTGTTACACACATTTAGTGTTACACAGGAAGTACAAGACGAAAGCAGATTGAGACATAGGAAATCAGAGACTCCAAGGGGTGTGTTACACATGAAGTCAGATATCCCAGGGATAGTGTGACACATGACATCAGAGTCACCATGTGAAGTGTGAGATGAGATGACAGAGACAACAAGGGTAATGTGACATACAAAGTCAGAGACCACAGGTGAAATCTGAATTGTGAAGTCAGAATCACCAGGAATAGTGTTAAACAGGAATTCTGAGACACCAGGGAGCGTGTGATTCATGAAGTTAGAGATGCCACATGTAGTGTTACTCATGGTGTCACAGATGCCAAGGGAGTGTTACACACAAAGTCAGAGACACCATGGAGAGTATTACATGTGTCAATGAAAATAATCCATAACCAATCTATAAATGAAAATTTGGGTGAGATTATTCTGAGCTTAAATCTGAGGATTATAACCCGGGGCCTTTCTTCCTGAAGGAAGAAAGGGCACCAAAGAAGTGGGGTGCACATACTGGTTATATACACCCAGGGAGGATGTTTCACATAGGATTGAAATGTCCCTTTTACAACAGTCGTGAGACTGCTCTGTCGGCACAGCGATTGCTGGAAACAGCAGGTAGGTCTTCTGCCTCAGTGAATGCCGCAGGGTGGCAGTCTGTTGTCTCCAGCTGAGTGGTGACAGGTGAGCTGGGTGGTCAAAGGTGAATGCAGCAATCAGTTCCTAGCCTAAGGAAAAATGCTTATCCTTAAGGAAATGCTAATGTGCGGGGAAGTTACATCTTTATCTCAAGGGCCTTTGTTCTGGCCATAAGAAATGTCTAAGTGGATATACAATGCATGCTCAACAGCCACTGTCAGGTCCTTTTGGAAAAAACAAAGTCAGGCCGAATTAGGTTTATACCAAATGGCTTCCTCATATACTCCAATATATCCTATTGCTTGCCATTTTTATTTGTCATTTACCCCTTTTGATCTCTAATCTTTCGATAGAAAGCATTGATGATCAAAACATTGTCCCTCGGTTCCAGGGTGGCTGCTGCCTGCCCTGGGTCCATCATGTCACTCGGTGCTAGGCTTTTATTTCATTTATTTGCCTAGTCGTCCACGTTGGGGGAAATAGTGGACAAGCATAGAGTTATATGTATATTAACAGAGGAAGCATTTCATATGTCATGTAATTTCCAATTAATTTTAGATTGTTGAGCAAACATTGTATATGTGCTTTTTATGACACTTCACATTTACATTGTATATGATTATAGAAAAAGTACAGTAATGATAATAACAGAATTTTTAAAAGGATTAGTCTGAAGTGAATTCTTAGTCATAGTCCCTTTCAGAAAAGGAAATTTGTTCAGGGTTATAAGACAGATCGACCATCTCAAGCCATAGAGCAATCACTACTCTAATTTGTATGTTACTCTTACAACACTGAGTAAAGAAAACAACAATTAGTTTTAATATTATGACCAGTACAAGGATTCCAAATAATGGAAATAAGAATTCCAATCCGGATCGAAAAAGGGAACTGATACTGAAAAGGCAGCCAACAAAACAAATCAAACTAGGTGCAGGATTGCATAAGGCATCCACCTGCTTCTTCATGTGCTTTAGCAGAGAGGACACATTGGAAGAATCATGACCTATAAAAGCACAGCATCCAGTCTGAATGATTGTATATGTACCACCTTGGGATGCAGTAATAATGTCCAAAGCCATTCTGTTTTGAAGGACAGCCCTTCTCATTAAACACATTTCAGTATTTGAATAAGGTTATTCCTGCTTGACTATCATTAAGGGCTTCTTGAGTAAATTTAGTCAGAGCTTCCAAATGTAATAATGACATCTTTTAGCCCCAAAGGAGAAGCAAATATAGTTGAAAATATAGCCATACCAGTGGAACACTGAAAAAGCACATTTGGCCTTAAAGAGAGGAAGACTGACACCAGGTTTTAACTCAGCCTGACTCCTTCTCTGCTTTTAAAGGAAACTCAGGGTGAAGTGTTATAGCCATCCAGGCAGTAGCCAAGGCCAAAGGTTTGTTCCACATAACCATTGAGTTCCATTAGGAGTCACTTGATAAATTCCTGGCCTTCAAGACCAGTCTATTCCAAATTAATCACTTTAAGTATGATAGCATTTCAAACAAATTATAAAATAGGTATACAGTTTAAGCATAACAAATGTTTAAATGAGGAGATATAAGGTTGGGAATACAGGCCTGGTCTGGAGTCTTGGGACAGCTGTCTACAAAAGATGTTGTCTTCTTCTCCTCCTGGTTTGGTCCATTTCAACAGGGCTGCAAAGAGTCTTATTTGATGTCTATTTCAATAAATAAATTCTTCAGGTTACAGTCCATGATCCTTAAGTTCTTGGACTTCTCTGTGAAAGAATCAGCTACAAATCTTTCATTTCTTTTAAGCACCACAATAAGACCATGAAAACAGTGTAATACATCCCTTAAGCAAAGCTGGTTCATATATTTCTTTATTTAATTGCGTAGGCTGTTATATTATTTAAAAAGGAGACAGCCGATGTTTACAAAAAGTATGGATCTAAGATCAAAGAGCACTAGCATAAGAGCTTTTGGCAGTGAGAGAGTAAATGCTTCTGAAAGCTTGTCAATTAAGTTCTAGTTGTGCCATTAGTTTTACCAGTCCTGAGGATCGAGGATGGTAAGCGCAGTGGAAATGCTGCAATATTGGCCAAACATTACAAACAGATTTGAGTTCCCCAGTCACTATGTAACTCAGTAGGAATTCCCCAAAGAGGAATTATCCACTCTAATAGTAATTTACCTACTGTTAAAGCCGTTGCTCTTCTGCAAGGAAAGGCCTCAAAACAATGTGAGAACATGCAGATCATTACAAGACATATTTATCCTTGAGATGATGGCATTTGGACAATGTCCAATTGTCATACCTCAAAGGGTCCCTTAGGAAGGGAAAGTGGCCTTGTGACCCAAGAAGTGGGTTTCTTATTGGGCCCGAAC
>NW_025798577.1:0-3527 GCF_021613505.1 Equus quagga | reverse complement strand
GTTCGGGCCCAATAAGAAACCCACTTCTTGGGTCACAAGGCCACTTTCCCTTCCTAAGGGACCCTTTGAGGTATGACAATTGGACATTGTCCAAATGCCATCATCTCAAGGATAAATATGTCTTGTAATGATCTGCATGTTCTCACATTGTTTTGAGGCCTTTCCTTGCAGAAGAGCAACGGCTTTAACAGTAGGTAAATTACTATTAGAGTGGATAATTCCTCTTTGGGGAATTCCTACTGAGTTACATAGTGACTGGGGAACTCAAATCTGTTTGTAATGTTTGGCCAATATTGCAGCATTTCCACTGCGCTTACCATCCTCGATCCTCAGGACTGGTAAAACTAATGGCACAACTAGAACTTAATTGACAAGCTTTCAGAAGCATTTACTCTCTCACTGCCAAAAGCTCTTATGCTAGTGCTCTTTGATCTTAGATCTATACTTTTTGTAAACATCGGCTGTCTCCTTTTTAAATAATATAACAGCCTACGCAATTAAATAAAGAAATATATGAACCAGCTTTGCTTAAGGGATGTATTACACTGTTTTCATGGTCTTATTGTGGTGCTTAAAAGAAATGAAAGATTTGTAGCTGATTCTTTCACAGAGAAGTCCAAGAACTTAAGGATCATGGACTGTAACCTGAAGAATTTATTTATTGAAATAGACATCAAATAAGACTCTTTGCAGCCCTGTTGAAATGGACCAAACCAGGAGGAGAAGAAGACAACATCTTTTGTAGACAGCTGTCCCAAGACTCCAGACCAGGCCTGTATTCCCAACCTTATATCTCCTCATTTAAACATTTGTTATGCTTAAACTGTATACCTATTTTATAATTTGTTTGAAATGCTATCATACTTAAAGTGATTAATTTGGAATAGACTGGTCTTGAAGGCCAGGAATTTATCAAGTGACTCCTAATGGAACTCAATGGTTATGTGGAACAAACCTTTGGCCTTGGCTACTGCCTGGATGGCTATAACACTTCACCCTGAGTTTCCTTTAAAAGCAGAGAAGGAGTCAGGCTGAGTTAAAACCTGGTGTCAGTCTTCCTCTCTTTAAGGCCAAATGTGCTTTTTCAGTGTTCCACTGGTATGGCTATATTTTCAACTATATTTGCTTCTCCTTTGGGGCTAAAAGATGTCATTATTACATTTGGAAGCTCTGACTAAATTTACTCAAGAAGCCCTTAATGATAGTCAAGCAGGAATAACCTTATTCAAATACTGAAATGTGTTTAATGAGAAGGGCTGTCCTTCAAAACAGAATGGCTTTGGACATTATTACTGCATCCCAAGGTGGTACATATACAATCATTCAGACTGGATGCTGTGCTTTTATAGGTCATGATTCTTCCAATGTGTCCTCTCTGCTAAAGCACATGAAGAAGCAGGTGGATGCCTTATGCAATCCTGCACCTAGTTTGATTTGTTTTGTTGGCTGCCTTTTCAGTATCAGTTCCCTTTTTCGATCCGGATTGGAATTCTTATTTCCATTATTTGGAATCCTTGTACTGGTCATAATATTAAAACTAATTGTTGTTTTCTTTACTCAGTGTTGTAAGAGTAACATACAAATTAGAGTAGTGATTGCTCTATGGCTTGAGATGGTCGATCTGTCTTATAACCCTGAACAAATTTCCTTTTCTGAAAGGGACTATGACTAAGAATTCACTTCAGACTAATCCTTTTAAAAATTCTGTTATTATCATTACTGTACTTTTTCTATAATCATATACAATGTAAATGTGAAGTGTCATAAAAAGCACATATACAATGTTTGCTCAACAATCTAAAATTAATTGGAAATTACATGACATATGAAATGCTTCCTCTGTTAATATACATATAACTCTATGCTTGTCCACTATTTCCCCCAACGTGGACGACTAGGCAAATAAATGAAATAAAAGCCTAGCACCGAGTGACATGATGGACCCAGGGCAGGCAGCAGCCACCCTGGAACCGAGGGACAATGTTTTGATCATCAATGCTTTCTATCGAAAGATTAGAGATCAAAAGGGGTAAATGACAAATAAAAATGGCAAGCAATAGGATATATTGGAGTATATGAGGAAGCCATTTGGTATAAACCTAATTCGGCCTGACTTTGTTTTTTCCAAAAGGACCTGACAGTGGCTGTTGAGCATGCATTGTATATCCACTTAGACATTTCTTATGGCCAGAACAAAGGCCCTTGAGATAAAGATGTAACTTCCCCGCACATTAGCATTTCCTTAAGGATAAGCATTTTTCCTTAGGCTAGGAACTGATTGCTGCATTCACCTTTGACCACCCAGCTCACCTGTCACCACTCAGCTGGAGACAACAGACTGCCACCCTGCGGCATTCACTGAGGCAGAAGACCTACCTGCTGTTTCCAGCAATCGCTGTGCCGACAGAGCAGTCTCACGACTGTTGTAAAAGGGACATTTCAATCCTATGTGAAACATCCTCCCTGGGTGTATATAACCAGTATGTGCACCCCACTTCTTTGGTGCCCTTTCTTCCTTCAGGAAGAAAGGCCCCGGGTTATAATCCTCAGATTTAAGCTCAGAATAATCTCACCCAAATTTTCATTTATAGATTGGTTATGGATTATTTTCATTGACACATGTAATACTCTCCATGGTGTCTCTGACTTTGTGTGTAACACTCCCTTGGCATCTGTGACACCATGAGTAACACTACATGTGGCATCTCTAACTTCATGAATCACACGCTCCCTGGTGTCTCAGAATTCCTGTTTAACACTATTCCTGGTGATTCTGACTTCACAATTCAGATTTCACCTGTGGTCTCTGACTTTGTATGTCACATTACCCTTGTTGTCTCTGTCATCTCATCTCACACTTCACATGGTGACTCTGATGTCATGTGTCACACTATCCCTGGGATATCTGACTTCATGTGTAACACACCCCTTGGAGTCTCTGATTTCCTATGTCTCAATCTGCTTTCGTCTTGTACTTCCTGTGTAACACTAAATGTGTGTAACACTCCCCCTGCTGACTCTAACTTCATGTGTAGCACTCCCCCGGCATCTCTGACTTTATGTGTGACACTCCCCCATTGTATCTGAGATTGTGAGTCACACTTGCCCTGGCATCTCTGATTTAATGTGTCACACTCCCTTGGCATCTCTGAATTCTTGAATCACTCTCTCAGTGGTCTCTCTGACTTTGTGTGTCACACATCTCATGGCATCTCTGAATCATGTCTGACAATCACCCTCTCATCTCTGATTTTGAGTGTCACACTCCACCTGGCATCTTTGACTCGGTGTGTAACACTCCCCATTGTGTCTGTGACTTCATGCATAACACTCCCTATGTCATCTCTGACTTCGTGTGTCACACTCCCTGTGATGTCTCTGAAGTTGTGTGTAACACTCCACCTGTCATATCTGACTTCTTGTGTAACTGTAAGCATAGTCTCTCTGAATTCGTGTAACACTCCCCCTGTCGTCTATGTCATTGTGGATAGCACTCCCCTGTGGGTCTCTTACTTCACATGTAACAC
>NW_025798576.1:0-2792 GCF_021613505.1 Equus quagga | reverse complement strand
GGTAGAAGGAAATCTTTTACTGAGTTAGCAGAGTTAACAGAAAGTATCAGGCATTCTTGAGGCTGGACAGCACATCCAGCTTGATAACATCCTCACTTATCATTTAAGTAAGACTCATTTGTAAACCAAATTAAACAATAGATTGTGGTCCTGGTCTTCTCTCCCTTGTGATGTTGGAAGCAAGGTAACAAGGTTAATGGTTAGAGCAAATTATAAATTAGTTCCTGGGTCCAGGGGGCAGGTAGTCAAGAAGACTTCTAGATGTCAGAGTCAAAGCATCTTTTGCAGCTTGAAAGGTCTCTGATGATGTCATCGGGCATTCAGGTATCTTTTGAGTGACTTACAGCTTACACAGCAACAGATAGGAATCTCTCTTAAGTTTCTATTAAGTCGTCCAGCTTCAGTTTGCAAGGTTTCAGGAAAAAGAGCAGGTTCAATTCTCAATGATTACAAATGAAAATGAAGGAGAAAATTGAAAACATTCGTTTGGAGATTTGTAACCAAATATTTCAGCAGAATTGAGGGTCCGGTTCAGTTCACAGGTAGAAAAAAAAAGCCTCAAAGGCAAGAGAACTAGGATCCAACATCCACAAATATGTATTTTAGTTTCTCACTGAAGCATAATTCTTCTCTCTAAAATCACCCTCATTTTTACCAAAGATAGCCATATTAAGACTAATTGATTTGCAAAATAAGTTTAGTTTCAAGAAACTTGGCCTGGTTATTTACATAAGTGCAGCAAGAATAGCAGTTGATCATATAGGCTCTTAAATCTGCTTTGCTGGAATTTTTTAATGAGGAATCTCAGATTGAACTTTAAAGACCTCTCGAGGCCAGGAAAGCCAAGCCAAGGACTTGCCGTCAGATTTTGCCTGCAGTACATACAGATTTGGGTGGATTCCTCTCTTCTTGAGGTCTCCCAAAATATTCCGAGTTTCCTCGCACCTGCCAGATAAGCAAGCTTCCTTACCTACCGGGTAAGATTGCTGGAATCTCTCTGTAAAGCAAGGTACCAGGCCCATATTTCCAAGTGGCTTTATTTTCAGAAAGTCAACCTTATTCCTCAAACGCAGTATTGCTATATCCGAGTCTGTATGTTTCTCTCAAATATGACATTCCAGTCAAAGTTTTGGCAAGATAAACAATGTGTCCTGTTATAAGGAGAACAGATTCTTATTGAACTTATGCAAATACCTGTATTGCCATGAAATAACCATACTCACAAAGGGTTTCCCAATTCTGGAGGGATCAGGTAGGGAGAAAGAGATAAATGTTTCAGTTTTGCTCACAAAGGTATAATTTCACCAAATTGGTAAGTCATAGTTAGCATAAGAGAAAAAGAGAGAAAGATCTCCTTGAATCTGAGAAAACAAAGCAACACATCAAAAGCAATATTTCAAACAAAAGTCGTAAAAAAATTATAATCATCCTCAGTTCATTCACTCCTATACATCATTTCTTGATCTTAATCTTCTGTTAGCAGTTTTATGGGGTCTTCAGTTTCTCCACTAGATTTCTGTACTTTCTTACCCAGTTCAGTTCTATGATCTGAAAGTTTGTCAGAAACCTGTATTCCAGAGTATGTGTCAGAGTCCTTTTTATGAATCCCTCTGAAGATGAGACATATTTGCAAAAGCAAAATGCATCAGAGTAAAACAACTGACTGTAAATAACAAAAGACTTAAAAATGACAATTGACAGAGAAACTTGGTTATTTCTGTGATATACACCTTAAAATAATATTTAGAATTATGGCTGATAGCCAGGACAGATCAGAATTTAGGAATGTTATGTAATTTTCAAAACACTTATGTCAATAACATTTACCCACATAATACTAGCTAAGAAAGATTGTCATCACTTATATGACAATGCTTCCAATGTAATTTAACAGACCAATAAGCCTAATTAGTTTAGAATCTTCCACCTTACAGGAAGAGAGAGCAAATTTCTCTGTGAAGTCCCCGTAGCCCTCTGAAAATCCCCAGAGAAATCCTCTTCCTTCATCCAGGTCAAAGAAAGCCTTTATTCAGGACTTGAATATTTTTGAGGAAGAAGCTTGTCAAAAATATCAAAGGTTTTAAAACATTTGTGAAACAATGCTCAGGTATCAACAGCAAAAATAAATAAATAAATAAACCTTAATAGAGAGACCTCTGTCTTTTTGCATAGGAGATTATCTTAACCAAACATAGATCTTCTTCTGGAAACTTACTCAGAAGGAAAAACCTTTTATAATCTCATTATCAAGAGCAGACTAAGAGTTTAAGAAAATTATCCTTTCAAGAGAGAGCGCAAAATTCTAATTTTTGTACCAGTTTACTTTTTTTCATATTAAAACGCATTTACTTAATTAGATTCATTTCAATCTCAACCAACTTGACAAGGTACAAAACTCTTTTCAGAATTTCTTTCACAAACCTATAACTTTCTTTTTGCCTTCAGAATTTGTCCCAAGCTTGCTTTCTTCCTTTCTAGTACAGTAGGACAAATTTATCTTTCTTAACCAATGTGGGGACCTGGAAATGGCCACCACAAGATATGTCTCTTTGGCATCAGGATTATTTGAAGCTGATTGCTTTTGATAAACTGGGACAGGGAAGGAGGCTCTGAGGAATGGAACTTGCCCTTTGTTAGCACACATTTACATTTGTAAGGTAAATCTCTATCTGTAAAATTTGCCTGCCTCTCTGTACCAGGAAGAAGAAAGGAGATGACCTTCTCTGTAAAAACTCTTAATCAATACCAAAGGCAAGGACTTAAATCTGCATTTTATTGTGCTTCTCTGGTAA
>NW_025798575.1:0-2792 GCF_021613505.1 Equus quagga | reverse complement strand
TTACCAGAGAAGCACAATAAAATGCAGATTTAAGTCCTTGCCTTTGGTATTGATTAAGAGTTTTTACAGAGAAGGTCATCTCCTTTCTTCTTCCTGGTACAGAGAGGCAGGCAAATTTTACAGATAGAGATTTACCTTACAAATGTAAATGTGTGCTAACAAAGGGCAAGTTCCATTCCTCAGAGCCTCCTTCCCTGTCCCAGTTTATCAAAAGCAATCAGCTTCAAATAATCCTGATGCCAAAGAGACATATCTTGTGGTGGCCATTTCCAGGTCCCCACATTGGTTAAGAAAGATAAATTTGTCCTACTGTACTAGAAAGGAAGAAAGCAAGCTTGGGACAAATTCTGAAGGCAAAAAGAAAGTTATAGGTTTGTGAAAGAAATTCTGAAAAGAGTTTTGTACCTTGTCAAGTTGGTTGAGATTGAAATGAATCTAATTAAGTAAATGCGTTTTAATATGAAAAAAGTAAACTGGTACAAAAATTAGAATTTTGCGCTCTCTCTTGAAAGGATAATTTTCTTAAACTCTTAGTCTGCTCTTGATAATGAGATTATAAAAGGTTTTTCCTTCTGAGTAAGTTTCCAGAAGAAGATCTATGTTTGGTTAAGATAATCTCCTATGCAAAAAGACAGAGGTCTCTCTATTAAGGTTTATTTATTTATTTTTTTTTGCTGTTGATACCTGAGCATTGTTTCACAAATGTTTTAAAACCTTTGATATTTTTGCCAAGCTTCTTCCTCAAAAATATTCAAGTCCTGAATAAAGGCTTTCTTTTGACCTGGATGAAGGAAGAGGATTTCTCTGGGGATTTTCAGAGGGCCACGGGGACTTCACAGAGAAATTTGCTCTCTCTTCCTGTAAGGTGGAAGATTCTAAACTAATTAGGCTTATTGGTCTGTTAAATTACATTGGAAGCATTGTCATATAAGTGATGACAATCTTTCTTAGCTAGTATTATGTGGGTAAATGTTATTGACATAAGTGTTTTGAAAATTACATAACATTCCTAAATTCTGATCTGTCCTGGCTATCAGCCATAATTCTAAATATTATTTTAAGGTGTATATCACAGAAATAACCAAGTTTCTCTGTCAATTGTCATTTTTAAGTCTTTTGTTATTTACAGTCAGTTGTTTTACTCTGATGCATTTTGCTTTTGCAAATATGTCTCATCTTCAGAGGGATTCATAAAAAGGACTCTGACACATACTCTGGAATACAGGTTTCTGACAAACTTTCAGATCATAGAACTGAACTGGGTAAGAAAGTACAGAAATCTAGTGGAGAAACTGAAGACCCCATAAAACTGCTAACAGAAGATTAAGATCAAGAAATGATGTATAGGAGTGAATGAACTGAGGATGATTATAATTTTTTTACGACTTTTGTTTGAAATATTGCTTTTGATGTGTTGCTTTGTTTTCTCAGATTCAAGGAGATCTTTCTCTCTTTTTCTCTTATGCTAACTATGACTTACCAATTTGGTGAAATTATACCTTTGTGAGCAAAACTGAAACATTTATCTCTTTCTCCCTACCTGATCCCTCCAGAATTGGGAAACCCTTTGTGAGTATGGTTATTTCATGGCAATACAGGTATTTGCATAAGTTCAATAAGAATCTGTTCTCCTTATAACAGGACACATTGTTTATCTTGCCAAAACTTTGACTGGAATGTCATATTTGAGAGAAACATACAGACTCGGATATAGCAATACTGCGTTTGAGGAATAAGGTTGACTTTCTGAAAATAAAGCCACTTGGAAATATGGGCCTGGTACCTTGCTTTACAGAGAGATTCCAGCAATCTTACCCGGTAGGTAAGGAAGCTTGCTTATCTGGCAGGTGCGAGGAAACTCGGAATATTTTGGGAGACCTCAAGAAGAGAGGAATCCACCCAAATCTGTATGTACTGCAGGCAAAATCTGACGGCAAGTCCTTGGCTTGGCTTTCCTGGCCTCGAGAGGTCTTTAAAGTTCAATCTGAGATTCCTCATTAAAAAATTCCAGCAAAGCAGATTTAAGAGCCTATATGATCAACTGCTATTCTTGCTGCACTTATGTAAATAACCAGGCCAAGTTTCTTGAAACTAAACTTATTTTGCAAATCAATTAGTCTTAATATGGCTATCTTTGGTAAAAATGAGGGTGATTTTAGAGAGAAGAATTATGCTTCAGTGAGAAACTAAAATACATATTTGTGGATGTTGGATCCTAGTTCTCTTGCCTTTGAGGCTTTTTTTTTCTACCTGTGAACTGAACCGGACCCTCAATTCTGCTGAAATATTTGGTTACAAATCTCCAAACGAATGTTTTCAATTTTCTCCTTCATTTTCATTTGTAATCATTGAGAATTGAACCTGCTCTTTTTCCTGAAACCTTGCAAACTGAAGCTGGACGACTTAATAGAAACTTAAGAGAGATTCCTATCTGTTGCTGTGTAAGCTGTAAGTCACTCAAAAGATACCTGAATGCCCGATGACATCATCAGAGACCTTTCAAGCTGCAAAAGATGCTTTGACTCTGACATCTAGAAGTCTTCTTGACTACCTGCCCCCTGGACCCAGGAACTAATTTATAATTTGCTCTAACCATTAACCTTGTTACCTTGCTTCCAACATCACAAGGGAGAGAAGACCAGGACCACAATCTATTGTTTAATTTGGTTTACAAATGAGTCTTACTTAAATGATAAGTGAGGATGTTATCAAGCTGGATGTGCTGTCCAGCCTCAAGAATGCCTGATACTTTCTGTTAACTCTGCTAACTCAGTAAAAGATTTCCTTCTACC
>NW_025798574.1:0-2795 GCF_021613505.1 Equus quagga | reverse complement strand
GGTAGAAGGAAATCTTTTACTGAGTTAGCAGAGTTAACAGAAAGTATCAGGCATTCTTGAGGCTGGACAGCACATCCAGCTTGATAACATCCTCACTTATCATTTAAGTAAGACTCATTTGTAAACCAAATTAAACAATAGATTGTGGTCCTGGTCTTCTCTCCCTTGTGATGTTGGAAGCAAGGTAACAAGGTTAATGGTTAGAGCAAATTATAAATTAGTTCCTGTGTCCAGGGGGCAGGTAGTCAAGAAGACTTCTAGATGTCAGAGTCAAAGCATCTTTTGCAGCTTGAAAGGTCTCTGATGATGTCATCGGGCATTCAGGTATCTTTTGAGTGGCTTACAGCTTACACAGCAACAGATAGGAATCTCTCTTAAGTTTCTATTAAGTCGTTCAGCTTCAGTTTGCAAGGTTTCAGGAAAAAGAGCAGGTTCAATTCTCAATGATTCCAAATGAAAATGAAGGAGAAAATTGAAAACATTCGTTTGGAGATTTGTAACCAAATATTTCAGCAGAATTGAGGGTCCGGTTCAGTTCACAGGTAGAAAAAAAAAGCCTCAAAGACAATTAACAGAACTAGGATCCAACATCCACAAATATGTATTTTAGTTTCTCACTGAAGCATAATTCTTCTCTCTAAAATCACCCTCATTTTTACCAAAGATAGCCATATTAAGACTAATTGGTTTGCAAAATAAGTTTAGTTTCAAGAAACTTGGCCTGGTTATTTACATAAGTGCAGCAAGAATAGCAGTTGATCATATAGGCTCTTAAATCTGCTTTGCTGGAATTTTTAATGAGGAATCTCAGATTGAACTTTAAAGACCTCTCGAGGCCAGGAAAGCCAAGCCAAGGACTTGCCGTCAGATTTTGCCTGCAGTACATACAGATTTGGGTGGATTCCTCTCTTCTTGAGGTCTCCCAAAATATTCCGAGTTTCCTCGCACCTGCCAGATAAGCAAGCTTCCTTACTTACCGGGTAAGATTGCTGGAATCTCTCTGTAAAGCAAGGTACCAGGCCCATATTTCCAAGTGGCTTTATTTTCAGAAAGTCAACCTTATTCCTCAAACGCAGTATTGCTATATCCGAGTCTGTATGTTTCTCTCAAATATGACATTCCAGTCAAAGTTTTGGCAAGATAAACAATGTGTCCTGTTATAAGGAGAACAGATTCTTATTGAACTTATGCAAATACCTGTATTGCCATGAAATAACCATACTCACAAAGGGTTTCCCAATTCTGGAGGGATCAGGTAGGGAGAAAAAGATAAATGTTTCAGTTTTGCTCACAAAGGTATAATTTCACCAAATTGGTAAGTCATAGTTAGCATAAGAGAAAAAGAGAGAAAGATCTCCTTGAATCTGAGAAAACAAAGCAACACATCAAAAGCAATATTTCAAACAAAAGTCGTAAAAAAATTATAATCATCCTCAGTTCATTCACTCCTATACATCATTTCTTGATCTTAATCTTCTGTTAGCAGTTTTATGGGGTCTTCAGTTTCTCCACTAGATTTCTGTACTTTCTTACCCAGTTCAGTTCTATGATCTGAAAGTTTGTCAGAAACCTGTATTCCAGAGTATGTGTCAGAGTCCTTTTTATGAATCCCTCTGAAGATGAGACATATTTGCAAAAGCAAAATGCATCAGAGTAAAACAACTGACTGTAAATAACAAAAGACTTAAAAATGACAATTGACAGAGAAACTTGGTTATTTCTGTGATATACACCTTAAAATAATATTTAGAATTATGGCTGATAGCCAGGACAGATCAGAATTTAGGAATGTTATGTAATTTTCAAAACACTTATGTCAATAACATTTACCCACATAATACTAGCTAAGAAAGATTGTCATCACTTATATGACAATGCTTCCAATGTAATTTAACAGACCAATAAGCCTAATTAGTTTAGAATCTTCCACCTTACAGGAAGAGAGAGCAAATTTCTCTGTGAAGTCCCCGTAGCCCTCTGAAAATCCCCAGAGAAATCCTCTTCCTTCATCCAGGTCAAAGAAAGCCTTTATTCAGGACTTGAATATTTTTGAGGAAGAAGCTTGTCAAAAATATCAAAGGTTTTAAAACATTTGTGAAACAATGCTCAGGTATCAACAGCAAAAATAAATAAATAAATAAACCTTAATAGAGAGACCTCTGTCTTTTTGCATAGGAGATTATCTTAACCAAACATAGATCTTCTTCTGGAAACTTACTCAGAAGGAAAAACCTTTTATAATCTCATTATCAAGAGCAGACTAAGAGTTTAAGAAAATTATCCTTTCAAGAGAGAGCGCAAAATTCTAATTTTTGTACCAGTTTACTTTTTTTCATATTAAAACGCATTTACTTAATTAGATTCATTTCAATCTCAACCAACTTGACAAGGTACAAAACTCTTTTCAGAATTTCTTTCACAAACCTATAACTTTCTTTTTGCCTTCAGAATTTGTCCCAAGCTTGCTTTCTTCCTTTCTAGTACAGTAGGACAAATTTATCTTTCTTAACCAATGTGGGGACCTGGAAATGGCCACCACAAGATATGTCTCTTTGGCATCAGGATTATTTGAAGCTGATTGCTTTTGATAAACTGGGACAGGGAAGGAGGCTCTGAGGAATGGAACTTGCCCTTTGTTAGCACACATTTACATTTGTAAGGTAAATCTCTATCTGTAAAAGTTGCCTGCCTCTCTGTACCAGGAAGAAGAAAGGAGATGACCTTCTCTGTAAAAACTCTTAATCAATGCCAAAGGCAAGGACTTAAATCTGCATTTTATTGTGCTTCTCTGGTAA
>NW_025798573.1:0-2791 GCF_021613505.1 Equus quagga | reverse complement strand
TTACCAGAGAAGCACAATAAAATGCAGATTTAAGTCCTTGCCTTTGGCATTGATTAAGAGTTTTTACAGAGAAGGTCATCTCCTTTCTTCTTCCTGGTACAGAGAGGCAGGCAACTTTTACAGATAGAGATTTACCTTACAAATGTAAATGTGTGCTAACAAAGGGCAAGTTCCATTCCTCAGAGCCTCCTTCCCTGTCCCAGTTTATCAAAAGCAATCAGCTTCAAATAATCCTGATGCCAAAGAGACATATCTTGTGGTGGCCATTTCCAGGTCCCCACATTGGTTAAGAAAGATAAATTTGTCCTACTGTACTAGAAAGGAAGAAAGCAAGCTTGGGACAAATTCTGAAGGCAAAAAGAAAGTTATAGGTTTGTGAAAGAAATTCTGAAAAGAGTTTTGTACCTTGTCAAGTTGGTTGAGATTGAAATGAATCTAATTAAGTAAATGCGTTTTAATATGAAAAAAGTAAACTGGTACAAAAATTAGAATTTTGCGCTCTCTCTTGAAAGGATAATTTTCTTAAACTCTTAGTCTGCTCTTGATAATGAGATTATAAAAGGTTTTTCCTTCTGAGTAAGTTTCCAGAAGAAGATCTATGTTTGGTTAAGATAATCTCCTATGCAAAAAGACAGAGGTCTCTCTATTAAGGTTTATTTATTTATTTTTTTTTGCTGTTGATACCTGAGCATTGTTTCACAAATGTTTTAAAACCTTTGATATTTTTGCCAAGCTTCTTCCTCAAAAATATTCAAGTCCTGAATAAAGGCTTTCTTTTGACCTGGATGAAGGAAGAGGATTTCTCTGGGGATTTTCAGAGGGCCACGGGGACTTCACAGAGAAATTTGCTCTCTCTTCCTGTAAGGTGGAAGATTCTAAACTAATTAGGCTTATTGGTCTGTTAAATTACATTGGAAGCATTGTCATATAAGTGATGACAATCTTTCTTAGCTAGTATTATGTGGGTAAATGTTATTGACATAAGTGTTTTGAAAATTACATAACATTCCTAAATTCTGATCTGTCCTGGCTATCAGCCATAATTCTAAATATTATTTTAAGGTGTATATCACAGAAATAACCAAGTTTCTCTGTCAATTGTCATTTTTAAGTCTTTTGTTATTTACAGTCAGTTGTTTTACTCTGATGCATTTTGCTTTTGCAAATATGTCTCATCTTCAGAGGGATTCATAAAAAGGACTCTGACACATACTCTGGAATACAGGTTTCTGACAAACTTTCAGATCATAGAACTGAACTGGGTAAGAAAGTACAGAAATCTAGTGGAGAAACTGAAGACCCCATAAAACTGCTAACAGAAGATTAAGATCAAGAAATGATGTATAGGAGTGAATGAACTGAGGATGATTATAATTTTTTTACGACTTTTGTTTGAAATATTGCTTTTGATGTGTTGCTTTGTTTTCTCAGATTCAAGGAGATCTTTCTCTCTTTTTCTCTTATGCTAACTATGACTTACCAATTTGGTGAAATTATACCTTTGTGAGCAAAACTGAAACATTTATCTTTTTCTCCCTACCTGATCCCTCCAGAATTGGGAAACCCTTTGTGAGTATGGTTATTTCATGGCAATACAGGTATTTGCATAAGTTCAATAAGAATCTGTTCTCCTTATAACAGGACACATTGTTTATCTTGCCAAAACTTTGACTGGAATGTCATATTTGAGAGAAACATACAGACTCGGATATAGCAATACTGCGTTTGAGGAATAAGGTTGACTTTCTGAAAATAAAGCCACTTGGAAATATGGGCCTGGTACCTTGCTTTACAGAGAGATTCCAGCAATCTTACCCGGTAAGTAAGGAAGCTTGCTTATCTGGCAGGTGCGAGGAAACTCGGAATATTTTGGGAGACCTCAAGAAGAGAGGAATCCACCCAAATCTGTATGTACTGCAGGCAAAATCTGACGGCAAGTCCTTGGCTTGGCTTTCCTGGCCTCGAGAGGTCTTTAAAGTTCAATCTGAGATTCCTCATTAAAAATTCCAGCAAAGCAGATTTAAGAGCCTATATGATCAACTGCTATTCTTGCTGCACTTATGTAAATAACCAGGCCAAGTTTCTTGAAACTAAACTTATTTTGCAAACCAATTAGTCTTAATATGGCTATCTTTGGTAAAAATGAGGGTGATTTTAGAGAGAAGAATTATGCTTCAGTGAGAAACTAAAATACATATTTGTGGATGTTGGATCCTAGTTCTCTTGCCTTTGAGGCTTTTTTTTTCTACCTGTGAACTGAACCGGACCCTCAATTCTGCTGAAATATTTGGTTACAAATCTCCAAACGAATGTTTTCAATTTTCTCCTTCATTTTCATTTGGAATCATTGAGAATTGAACCTGCTCTTTTTCCTGAAACCTTGCAAACTGAAGCTGAACGACTTAATAGAAACTTAAGAGAGATTCCTATCTGTTGCTGTGTAAGCTGTAAGCCACTCAAAAGATACCTGAATGCCCGATGACATCATCAGAGACCTTTCAAGCTGCAAAAGATGCTTTGACTCTGACATCTAGAAGTCTTCTTGACTACCTGCCCCCTGGACACAGGAACTAATTTATAATTTGCTCTAACCATTAACCTTGTTACCTTGCTTCCAACATCACAAGGGAGAGAAGACCAGGACCACAATCTATTGTTTAATTTGGTTTACAAATGAGTCTTACTTAAATGATAAGTGAGGATGTTATCAAGCTGGATGTGCTGTCCAGCCTCAAGAATGCCTGATACTTTCTGTTAACTCTGCTAACTCAGTAAAAGATTTCCTTCTACC
>NW_025798572.1:0-4646 GCF_021613505.1 Equus quagga | reverse complement strand
GATCCTGTTGAAAATGAAAGTACAGTAAATAGTAGGCCAGAAAAAGGATTGAAAAGGAAGAATTTATAAAAGAAATTGGAGAATGAAATAAATAGAGCAAAAATGAAAGAAGCCATAACATGATTTTCAAAATTATTCTCCAGGGAATAGGAAAAAAAGGGATCATGCAGTTTCTGCTGCCAATTTTCTTACTATATACGACTCTCAACTACAGGATATCCAGCCCTTCAGACTAGCTCTTTCTAATGGCCCCATGTAACGAAGGGTAGATAAAAGCCAGCATGATGGTCTGCCAAGAAAGGAAGAGGACTAAACACAATCAGTGCTCAATTGTTTCAGCTTAAAGTTTTCACAACCTCGTTTTTAAAAATGCACAAACAGCCAAAAATTATGGGATGGGCAGGAATGACAACCAATTGTCCCCTGAAACTTCTTGGCATCATTGATCAATAGAATTGTACCTATAGACATCATTGTTCTCAATAGATCCTTGTATCCTTTCCAACAACAAATCCTGTCATTCCTACATTCAAAATCTACCTGAATCTTTCTGTTTTTTCAATTTTCATCACCGTCCACCCAGTGCAGGTTCACTCCCGCCTCTTTCCCCGCAGTGGTCTCCCGAGGAGTTTCTCCACCTCCACCTTGGCTCTCCCTCTTCCCCCCGCCATTCCTTTTTCAACAAGAAAAGCAAGTCAATCCTCTTAAAACATTTATAGGATGAAAACCAAAATCTTTTGCATGACGTTGGGGGCCTCTGTGATCTGTGCCTTGCTCACTTTTTCCAGTTGCTTGTGAGGCTTCCAACTGCACTAAGATATTTCTCACCTCAGTTTTGCACATACTGTTCCTCCAAACTGAAATGCGTTTTTTTTTTTCTGACGAAGATTACACCTGAGCTAACATCTGCCGCCAATTGTTCTCTATTTGCTGAGGAAGGCTGGCCCTGAGTTAACATCCGTGCCATCTTCCTCTACTTTATATGTGGGACGCCTGTCATAGCATGGCTTGACAAGCAGTGCCATGTCCGCACCCGGGATCCGAACCAGCTAACCCTAAGCCTCCGAAATGGAACGTATGAACTTAACCACTGAGCCATCAGGCCGGCCCCTGAAAGGGTCTCCTTTCTACTCTACCAATATTAGTTTCTCACAGACTTCCCCAACTCCCCACCTCCCCTAATCTGAATCAGGTCACCAACTTGTATTTCTGTATTTATTTGTACCGTATGGGTTTTATCTGACTTCTCCACTCTGTTGACACTGTGTAATAACTATATGGGGGTTCACAATACTATCCTCTCTACTTTTGTGCATATTTTAAATTTACTATAATAAACAGCTATAAAATTTTCCTTCTGATCCTACAAACTGAAAACAACACTTATGCCTACAATTTTCCTAGTTTTCAAATTTTGTGTTTAAAAAAATTTACTTTCCTTTTCATGACGAGTTTTCGTATTTTCGTTTAGAA
This sequence comes from Equus quagga, assembly GCF_021613505.1. Taxonomy (NCBI): domain Eukaryota; kingdom Metazoa; phylum Chordata; class Mammalia; order Perissodactyla; family Equidae; genus Equus; species Equus quagga. The sequence goes on along the minus strand of NW_025798572.1, from coordinate 3,173 downwards.
ACCATATTAGAACCATAAATTGCCAGTATTTTACAGTTCTAAACTGTGTGTTGTCTGCAAGAGAGTGAATTTGAAATTAGCATCAGATAACCTGAAAGACAGGTCTGAAGTTCAATTGTTCTTTTGCTGTTTTTGCTACTGAAGTCTTTTATTTGAAAGCAGCATTATTATTCGGTGGAAAGGACCCTCGACCTGGGATATAAATCTTCTGATTCAGTTCCAGTTTGTCCTTTTGAGTAAATCATTTAACCTTGCTTCCTTTTTTGTATAATTAATATAATAAAGAGGTAAAGTTCTAAATTTTTATTTGATTTAGTATTCTGTTTCCACAATTTGGAGGACCAAAAAAGCCAAAAGCAGTCATAAATAATATCAATGTTTATTTTTTTTTAATGAAGCAGCAATTCAAAAGAACTCTTTTTCTTATTCATTAATAAGGTCATATCTCAGCAGTGGTCTCCATAAAGGTAAATCTACACAGCCAAGAGCAGAAACCACTTCATCTCATTCAGAAGAGTTGCTACTATGCTTCTTCTCATTTGTTTTAACACATGTCTGCAACAGGATGTCCTCTTCCTCATTTGGTTTTAAAGTATATAGCGATGAAATTTGCTGCCGGTTTTTAATGCTTGGAATGTTGTATTTCTCTGGAGGTGAGAGCCCAAAGAGACATTTAACATTTTCTTCTGCCAATTCAGCTGCAAGCTTTTCGGCTTGTTTTTTAAAGGTCTTTCACGCCTCTTCCAAATAGATTTTCCAAAATTTCAGCTGCAGGAAACTACCTGCAGCTCGACATTCCTGGACATGTACAAAAATCAGCAGGACAATGATAACAGCTCCTATCAGGATCCAGCCCAGCACCATAGGAAAGCACATCAAAATAGCAATTTAGTCACATTTCTTATAAGAAATTTTAAAACCCTCAAAGTTTGAACTATCCACAGTTATGATGATGAACAAGCAACAGTTTGGGGTCTTTGTCTGTTAAGAGAAAGAAGCGACAGTACCCTCCCGCACCCCTCAGCACAGCTGCTTGCTTGACAAGTCAGTCATTTGCCAAGTCATGTCAAGGGCCCAGGGAAGAGCCTAGTGTCACTCCTCTAGAACTCAAAACGTGGGATTTGGGCAAATCCAATGAAACAAGCATTCATTTTCAAGAACCTCTGAGCTTTACAAGCCCAGAAGCATTGTGGGGATGACGGCTTTAGAGCCAAGCAGACCCATTTTATTGTAACGATTCTTCTACCCTTCTTCCGGCTGGACACACAACGACCTCGACTCAGTGTGTTCGCTATAAAGACGTAAGAGAATAAGGCAGGACGGACCTAGACGGCCCAGAGCGTTGTCTGGCCCAGAGTGGATGCCTGACACTATTGGCTGCCTCTTCTCTTCTTCATTCGTTTTATTTAAATGTTCGCCTGTCTGCTGACTAGATGCAAATAGCCATTCTACTTTGTCTTCTGGTGTCACCTGTCTAGAGAAAGGGCACTGATTTCTACCCCACCCCGTGCGCACCTCAGAAGCCCGCACCTCTCCGCCCCTGCCCTCTCCTCCCAACCGCACCCAGCGCGAGCGCCAGCGCCCGACCTGCGGCTGGGCCCTGAGCTCCTTCAGGAGGTCCTGCGCGTCGGACTCCTCGCTCAGTCGGCAGGGCACCAGCGGCAGCTGGGCCGCAAAGCTGGAGTTGCGGCCAGCGCACAGGAAACGTGCCACAGGGGTGCTCCCGCTGGCGCCGCACTCGTAGAAGGCGCCCCCGAGCAGCGCCACGGCCACCCAGGTGTGGACGCGACCAAGGCGGCCCCGGGGAGCTGAGTCCTCCCAGGGGCCCCGCGCCGCTCCGCGCCGCAGCCGGCGCAGGCGCCCTGGGCACAGCAGCAGCGGGTCACCAAGGGCCAGGCGCGCGCGCTCAGCACGTAGGTCAGGAGGAAGAGCTCCGGCGCCGGCCCCAGCAGGAAGGACAGGCCGTAGGGCAGGTTCCAGGTGGCGCTGCAGGGACACTGGAACACCACGGTGGAGAGGAGGCGCTCCCCGCCTGCTGTCAGCAGGGTGGCCAGGCCATAGCCCGGGACAATGGAGTACTTGGGCACAGTTTTAGCACCTCCGGAAGCTTGTCCATGGTCCTTCTACCCCAGATGTCAAGGACCCGTCCGGATGCTTCTGCCTCTTCGCTGCCCTGCTCCTCTAATGGTTTGGGAGAACTCGGGGCTGGGGCTTTGCACTCTGCTAATAAGTAGCTTCCGAAAAGGGATGGGCTTTATGGCCTTCGTGAGCTTTGCTTTCTTATTTCAACCAACCGGCTCTGGCTGACAAACAGACCCAAACACACACCATTGACCTCCCCAGTACCCACCCCTTTCCAGAGGCCTCCGCACTGGTGGCCTTTCTCCCCCAGTTCAGGAACTGTGACAGAGGATACACCACTCTGTTCCATTATTACCTTTGTTTCCACCGAACTCACAAGGAAAATTGGTTTCCTTACCCTTCCTGACCCAATGCAGCCACTCAATGGAAAGAATGCTTCTGACCTGGGCAAACTGGGAAAAAGCCAGATTTTCCTCTGTTGCAGCCATCCTAATTGCTAAGCCAACTCCTAGTAAGACCAAACAGTCACACACAAAAAGGATCCAGTTCTAGGGCCTCCAAGATGTTCTGTCCCCTTCCTGTCCCCCTCTGGACAGAACCACCAGCCTAATTCACACTGACTGTTCTCTCCCCTGCCTAATCTCCCACAGGATGCTAGACTGAATATATTGTATTGACTTCTACCTCTTTTCCTCCTCCAAGTGTGTCATGACACTGTCCGTACCTGGAGGATGTCAAATTCTTACCCAGTGACCACCAAGTGAATGGGGAGAGGGGAGTATATATGGTTGTTCAAAAAAATACTAGTTAAACCAAAATGTTCACACGGAAGCTACGTCTAACTACCATATTGTTTCCTCCACCTTCAGTTTTCTCAAAGCAGCATCGCTCTGTCACAAACTGTAACTGGAACAATATGGCTGTCTTCAGCTACTATTAATAGCAAGGATGTGTCTGAATCTCTTCTAAGGTCAAGGCTTTAGGGCAGCATAACACCAGGGTGATTATGAAGAATTGTTTGGTGAGCCAGCAAATAAGCATATACTGAGTGGAGAAACGCTTCTTGGGTGGGGCCCGGCTCAGAGGAGTGG
>NW_025798571.1:0-1490 GCF_021613505.1 Equus quagga | reverse complement strand
AACACTTGCACCTGTACTCCAGAATGTTCACTCCAGCATTGCTCATAGGAGCCAGCAACTGGGAACCACCCAAATGTCCATCAGCAGTTAAATGGATAACTAGATTGTGGTATACTCCCACAGTGGAGTACTATACAGCCTTCAAAATAAATAAGCTGTTCAGGGCTGGCCCCGTGGCCTAGTGGTTAAGTTCGCAAGCTCCACTGCAGGCGGCCCAGTGTTTCGTCAGTTCGAATCCTGGTTGCGGACATGGCAGTGCTCATCAAACCACACTGAGGCAGCATCCCACATGCCACAACTAGAAGGACCCACAACTAAGAATATACAACTATGTACCGGGGGGCTTTGGGGAGAAAAAGGAAAAAATAAAAATAAATAAATAAATAAGCTGTTTTACACATAATATAGATGAAACTCTCAAACAAAACGATCATACAACACTTCCTAGAGGATTCTAAAAAGTTCAAAAACAGGCAAAACTAAACATGAATAGTTTAGGAATGAAGACATAGATGGTAAAAACTATAAATAAAAATAAGGAGATGATCACCCCCACTTGTAGGTGGAGAGAGTTGGGCTTCTGAAGAGGCACAAAGGGCAGGGGGATTTTGGGGTGCTGGAAATGTACTATTTCTTTCCCTTCTGTAATCATTACATAGACCTTAGCTTGTAATTATTTTTTAAACTATACATAAATGTTTCATAACTCTTCACTGTGTTTATCTGACAATTTTTTAAATGACAATAAATTGCCTATTCTTGTAGAATTTCCCTTTCATTTGGAAGTATTTAGAATGCTCTTCCTTGTGGCAAAGGGTCTGACAGACCATGTCCCTTCTTTGATACAGGTCCGTTTCCTTAGCTAGGAATATAATCCAATCAATTCCACAGTCCTTCCATTGACATTCACGATGGATATTTCCTAAGTAGGGAATGAAGAGGAAAAGACAAAATAAGATCAGCCAAAGGCTTAGACCTCAGGGCTGGCCCAGTGTGTGACACATGGTAGGCACTCAGTGGGAGTGGCAGCGGCTGTGGCTGCTGCTGGGGCTGACTCAGCCAGGGAGCATCTATCCATCTTTTGTCTTAGGAAGAGTTGTTTACAATAGGCCACCTGGTAGATAAGGTGCAAGATGTTGTGAAACTTAGGGGTTCTGAGATGTTTTTCAGCCAGAGACTTTTGCGGACGCGGCTAATTCTATTTTGGGATGCTTCCTTCTGGACTTGCTTCTTTAATCAGTTCATAGAGTATTGCTCTTTCTGTTCATGGCTTTGGATGGAGCAAAGAGACAAAGCCTAATCTTCTGCTCTGTAAATTGTATCACCTTGCCAGTATTCAATACATTATGGAATCACCTCTTGGAACAATATGGCTGTCTTCAGCTACTATTAATAGCAAGGCTGTGTCTGAATCTCTTCTAAGGTCAAGGCTTTAGGGCAGCATAACACCAGGGTGATTATGAAGAATCGTTTGGTGAGCCAGCAAATAA
>NW_025798570.1:0-1490 GCF_021613505.1 Equus quagga | reverse complement strand
TTATTTGCTGGCTCACCAAACGATTCTTCATAATCACCCTGGTGTTATGCTGCCCTAAAGCCTTGACCTTAGAAGAGATTCAGACACAGCCTTGCTATTAATAGTAGCTGAAGACAGCCATATTGTTCCAAGAGGTGATTCCATAATGTATTGAATACTGGCAAGGTGATACAATTTACAGAGCAGAAGATTAGGCTTTGTCTCTTTGCTCCATCCAAAGCCATGAACAGAAAGAGCAATACTCTATGAACTGATTAAAGAAGCAAGTCCAGAAGGAAGCATCCCAAAATAGAATTAGCCGCGTCCGCAAAAGTCTCTGGCTGAAAAACATCTCAGAACCCCTAAGTTTCACAACATCTTGCACCTTATCTACCAGGTGGCCTATTGTAAACAACTCTTCCTAAGACAAAAGATGGATAGATGCTCCCTGGCTGAGTCAGCCCCAGCAGCAGCCACAGCCGCTGCCACTCCCACTGAGTGCCTACCATGTGTCACACACTGGGCCAGCCCTGAGGTCTAAGCCTTTGGCTGATCTTATTTTGTCTTTTCCTCTTCATTCCCTACTTAGGAAATATCCATCGTGAATGTCAATGGAAGGACTGTGGAATTGATTGGATTATATTCCTAGCTAAGGAAACGGACCTGTATCAAAGAAGGGACATGGTCTGTCAGACCCTTTGCCACAAGGAAGAGCATTCTAAATACTTCCAAATGAAAGGGAAATTCTACAAGAATAGGCAATTTATTGTCATTTAAAAAATTGTCAGATAAACACAGTGAAGAGTTATGAAACATTTATGTATAGTTTAAAAAATAATTACAAGCTAAGGTCTATGTAATGATTACAGAAGGGAAAGAAATAGTACATTTCCAGCACCCCAAAATCCCCCTGCCCTTTGTGCCTCTTCAGAAGCCCAACTCTCTCCACCTACAAGTGGGGGTGATCATCTCCTTATTTTTATTTATAGTTTTTACCATCTATGTCTTCATTCCTAAACTATTCATGTTTAGTTTTGCCTGTTTTTGAACTTTTTAGAATCCTCTAGGAAGTGTTGTATGATCGTTTTGTTTGAGAGTTTCATCTATATTATGTGTAAAACAGCTTATTTATTTATTTATTTTTATTTTTTCCTTTTTCTCCCCAAAGCCCCCCGGTACATAGTTGTATATTCTTAGTTGTGGGTCCTTCTAGTTGTGGCATGTGGGATGCTGCCTCAGTGTGGTTTGATGAGCACTGCCATGTCCGCAACCAGGATTCGAACTGACGAAACACTGGGCCGCCTGCAGTGGAGCTTGCGAACTTAACCACTAGGCCACGGGGCCAGCCCTGAACAGCTTATTTATTTTGAAGGCTGTATAGTACTCCACTGTGGGAGTATACCACAATCTAGTTATCCATTTAACTGCTGATGGACATTTGGGTGGTTCCCAGTTGCTGGCTCCTATGAGCAATGCTGGAGTGAACATTCTGGAGTACAGGTGCAAGTGTT
>NW_025798569.1:0-7487 GCF_021613505.1 Equus quagga | reverse complement strand
AGAGGGCTGTGGGGCTAGAGGGTCTCCCAGCAGCCATAAATGCTTCAACGTGGTCTTGTGGTCCACCTTACTGCAAGGGGACAAGGACATCCAATCTTCCCATTTGCCGGAAGGAAAGGAGTGGTAAAGAGTGTCTACTACTACCACCGACACGGCATTCTTCTGTTTCAGTCTCTTTCCCCCACCAGTACTCACTAATCTTCTTCCCAAAAGAAACAAACTGGAAGTCTACACCAGTCACAACATGGAGCTCACAGTGCAGAATCTCTGGGTACTGTGTGGTAGTCTCTGCATCAGGTCTTCTTCTTGGTCTACAGACCTACTGTTGCAGGAGATCATAGCAACATTCTTGCTAGGCTTTAAGCTTAGCAAGAACAAGTTACAAAATGGGTGGCTGAGAAATATGTGATCTGCTGATTCTCATAAATTACTGTACTTGCTTGTGCTTTGGAATCAAAGGCCGGAAGGGTGTATCTTATCCACCATGAAGGCAAGGGGCTTAAGAACGCTGGGCCCTTGCAGGAATGGAGCGCGGTCTGCATAACTTGCTGATTGCTCCTGGATACTCCATAAAGGAATGGCCTTGGGTAGGGCCAGGGTCCTCTGAAGGGAGGAAGACTAGAACTGCCGAGCTTTGACTTGCATATCCCTGCTGGCATGAGTTCCTGCTCTGCTTGTACTTCTTTGCCTGCAAATAAATACATGGTAATCAGAGGGACCTCACCTCAGCCCTTGAGGCTCAAGGTCCCCTGTCCTGTTAAATAATATAGATTGTGTTGTGTCTATTATATAGACTGTGTTCTGTCTATTAATTCCGTCAGCCCCTTCAGCTGGCTGCCTAGCTGGTCTCGGTAGCAACCTACGAACTAAGAGTGACGGATTAATCTGTCGCCACAGACAATGTACAGTGGAGGAACAAGGACAGGACCACCAGAGGGAGCACTCCATTCTGAAAGGGAAAAATGGAAGCTAGCATCAGGCCCTGACTGACCTGCCACAATTCTGAAATTGCTCCTGGGCAAAGCCCATAAAGGCCGCTATCCTGGGGGTGGAGAATGTTCTTTGATTCTCATGACTCCACCCCCTGGAGGGTCTTCTTCTGTTATCTTCCTAGGCCACATACTTGATGAGCATATGCCCTTCTTGGGGGCTGAGTAGTTTTTTTGTCTATGTCCCAGTGTACCATGTTGAAAGGACTACAGGTCCAGTTGGAGTTGTGATTGCTTTGACTCTAAATCTCTCCCCAAATTTAATAAGTTTCTTGTCTCTTTGAGTTCAGTAAACTATATTTGCCAATACTTTACTCCCAGTTCATTTCAAAACATGGTTCTCATATCTACTATCTTCTTTTGTTTTCTTGTTGCATTTATTCTCTCTCTCTCTTTCACTCCTCCTCTTCCTTGTAAGTATATATCGTCTCTCTTCTGCTATTACAGGTAGCCTGAGTAAGCATGAGACTATGGTTTTCCCTGGAAAAGCCACACCTTTATTTTGATCTTTGTCCTGGCTCTTTACCCAATTCAGTACCTGAATTTTACCTTGCCCTAAAGTTCCTTATCTTATTGAGAGATATTACCAGTGTGTGTAGAGGCCATACTTTTAATTTGGACTTTCCACAGGTTTCTTTTAATGGACTATGTCTTTCAAGACTTTCTCAAGTTGTCTCTTAGTGTTTGGAGCCTAAAACCTGACAGGCTTTCCAATTTTGCAAGCCCCCAATTCTCTGAAATATCTCTATTCCTTTTCCTCTCTGCTTACAAATCAACCAATTCTTTTTGAGTTTATAAAACCTTGCCAAAACATAACATTTTTATTTTCACTTTTAGTTTTTGCTATCATGTTGTTAATTTCCAAGAACTCGTTTGTCCTTTAAATGTTTCTAATACCATTCTATTTGCATTTCATACATGTAATGTCTCTTCTTGTATTTCTAAAATCCTTAATGGTAGGGTTTTTTTTAAGTTTTATTAAAAATGCACTGTTTCTACTTCCTCCAAATAACTTTTTCTGTTTGCTTTGGCTTCTGTCTTTCCTACTTTGCTTGAATCTCTGGAGCTCCTTGGTTATCCACTCATATTGGATAAAACATAAACTTTGATAGATCTTGTAGATCATGCGCTTCAACATAGGGTGATAAGTTGGGAGATTTAAATGTGAATCTCAGAATGTGTCATTTGATTGTTGTCTCTTCTCCTGCACAGTCAGATTTGCTACACAGGGCTCCTCTGACCTACTGCCTGGAGAACACAGGCCCGAATGCCAGCATTCTGGGAGCCAGACTGGGGAGAAAGGCTGGAGAAATAAAAATTCAGTATGTATATTTCAACTTAATTTCCACGTGCTCACTATGGTGTCCCTGCTTTCAGCTAGCTAGTCTAGTGTCGCTCAGTTCAAAAATATTTTTGAAAAACTATATTTAGAGATTAAAACTCCCATCTTTTGTTAGCGTAAAGAGAAGCAGTCACCTAGCTGCTTGGAATGGGGGCAGAGATCTGAGGGACCAATTCTTTTTCTTTTTCTTTTGAGGAAGATTAGCCCTGAGCTACCTGCTGCCAATCCCCCTCTTTTTGCTGAGGAAGAGTGGCCCTGAGCTCACATCCATGTCCATCTTCCTCTATTTTATATATGGGACGCCTACCACAGCATGGCTTTTGCCAAACACTGCCATGTCTGCACCCAGGATTGGAACCGGCGCACCCCAGGCCGCTGAAGTGGAACACGCGAACTTAACCACTGTGCCGCTGGGCCGGCCCCAGGCACCAATTCTTCTTAAACAGGATTTCAACCAATCCTGTTTTCAGCCCTGCCTCCAGCCCCATTGCCAGAGGCCACTGGTGCTCTAATTCCTAAGCCCTTTTTCCCACCAATTCCTCAGTACAAATCACATTGCTTCTCCCCTTTCTCCAGTGCTGATGGGATCCAGGTTTCCCAGGTCCGTTAGAACAGTCAACACTTACCACCTGCTTCCAACTTCCAAAAATTGTGTTGCTTTTTCCCCTCCTGTTCTCTGGTTGCTTTATGACGTGAAAAAAAGAGCCTTTTGCTTTTGTTTTGTTGTGCTTGAATATGTACTTTCAAACCAACTATTTTAGCCAGAAGTACCTTTTCCGGTTGCCTCTCACTACCGATAATCATTATTTACCAAGCATTATTTTTAATAAGTATAAATTAAGGAATCTCAAATTGGAGTGGCAATATGTATAGAGGATCTGGAATAAAGGCTTAGATTTTAAGAAAACAAAAAAAGGCTATTTTATAGAGAGAGCTTCAGCATACATCTGCAGGGAGATGAGGCAGCTTCTAGCTTGGATAATTATGCTTGTGAGGGTGGAAAAGCTGTGGAATTGTGTTTGTATGAACAGTGGCAAGCAGATTTAAAGAATGTGGACTCCTGGGGCTGGCCCGGTGGTGCAGTGGTTAAGTGTGCACATTCTGCTTTGGTGGCCCAGGGTTCGCCGGTTCGGATCCCCGGTGTGGACATGGCACCGCTTGCCAAGCCATGCTGCGGAGGCGTCCCACACATAAAGTAGAGGAAGATGGGCAAGGATGTTAGCTCAGGGCCAGTCTTCCTCAGCAAAAAGAGGAGGATTGGCAGCAGACGTTAGCTCAGGGCTAATCTTCTTTAAAAAAAAAAATGTGGACTCCTTAGACTGCATATGAATTGAACAGGAACAGTTGTCTCATCAAGAAATCTTCGGCAGAGCTGGAGCTAAGAAAGGCATTAGGATCGCTTTGATTTTTAAGATGGAAACATCTGCTTTTGATTTTATGCACTGCCCTGTCTCCAAGTGCTAAGTAACTTTAAAATCACTTAGACACATGATGATCTGGTCTCCATGAAATAAACTAGGGTTTAATGAATTCCCTATGTATCTATATACTGGCTTGGCCGCTGAAATAAGTTGCCCCACAGTTTGACCATATCTCAGACTCGAGTTTATTCGGGGAGCTATTTTGGGAGAGATTCTGTGATTTAAGAATATTGTGAAGAAACCCGAACAACAGTGAACTTTCCATCAGCCTCAGGTTGTCTGAAGCACGATTTCCCAGACTGTATTCTGTGGAACACCAATGACCCAAGTTGTCGGTGGGTACTCCGTGAAAGAAAAAAACTGTTGTGTTTCAAGTTGTATTGCTTTACTGTATGTAAGAAAAACAATAAATATATTTATGTAATGGTTTTTCTTGTGCTGTAATCTGCCCTTAAGAAGTGGAGTGCCATACACGAAAGGCCAACAAATAACATAAAAAATCAACTGATTTATGCACAAATGGTTTTCAAATCTAGGAATGATAACATATTTACCGAAATGCAACCTCTGGTTGCTAATTTATTCTCTATGGTTATGTTCCTTGTGTCTTAAATTTTCAAGAAATGTTTGTGAGACTTCAAAATTTTTCTTCTTAATAAACTAAAAAAATTAATCCTATATGAGATCAGCAGATTTCTTTGTTTAAGAAGCTGGTGACCCACAAGCACAGCTCTCTTTGGCTTAAAAAGCAATGAGTGGAGCTTCTCGTTTCAGAAACTGAGTGGTAGCCTCTTTCTGGCACCTGGAACTTACAGTGCATTTGATGAGACAAAAAATACGGATCTCTCAATCAGGGTGAGAAAATCAGTGTTTTAGAAAACTTGAACATGCAGCCACAGGAAGGAGGGATTGGAAGTGGGAGAAAGTGCAGACAGGCAAAGCAGGGAAAGGACGATCGCAATAAACCAGCATCAGAGGAGACAGAGTCTGTGGAACCTGAAATTCATCTCAGCACCTTGTGTCGGATCCAGGATACAAAGCGGTTCAGTGCATTGACCTAGAGCACCAAACACCACTGAAGAAGGAAAGGTAGGTGGCTCTAAGAAGCAGCAAATTGCTGAGGAAAAGAGACAAAGGAGAAGGGACCCCCTGAGAGCTTTCAAAATAGGGAGGGGTTGGTTTGTTTTGATCCACAGTGAACGTCAAACCAGAACATATGTGGATATTGGGCTCTTGGTGACAGGTACAATTTAATAGATGAAAAAGGTGACCATACACCGCCACCATGCTGGGAAGAGTCCTGAGATGGTTTTCCATGGAAATTGGGGCTAAATTGATAAGCTTTTTAAGCTGCCCCTGTTTAAAAAAAAAAAAAAAATCCCACCCATAGTGAATGAAGCATTACACTGCAAAATATAATCACCACCCCCCAACAAGAGAATGAATTCAAGAAAGGAACAGTCCAGAGGGGTGAGCTATTGTGGAGAAACCCTGAAATGGCACCTCCAGAGGATCATTTAGGACTCGACACTGATCACCATGTTCTAGAACAGCACTGTTGAGGAGAAATGTGAAGAGAGGGGCCTTCGCTGGGAGACTCTGGGTAGCCTGGGAGTTTATTCACCTTCAGCAGGCTTCACTTTCCGTCTCCTGTGATGAGCGGAATCTAACTCACTATCAAGCCTTAGCTAAAATATTTCCTCTTCAATGAAAATTTCTCCAAATATTCCTGGACAGAATTTATTTTCTCTTGTCTCAAAACTCTTTGCTTATACTTCTATTATAATGTATTTTATCCTGATTCCTGTTATGACTAGCTGTTTACCTATTTGCCTATCAATTCCTTGAGAGTAGAGGTTGCATCTTATTTCTTGCCTTTTCTCCAATCCATTTCGCCTACTGTCTTAACAATAAGAACTATAAATTTTTCTTATTGAGCATTTTCTAGGCATTATCTCATTTAATCCTCACAAAAATCATCTAAGTAATGTGATTATTTCACATTTTATAGAGGCTGGAACTGAGATTTGGAGAGCTGTTTAAGGGCATGTCCTTAGTAGAGGCTGAGCCGGAGTATGAACCCAGTACTACAGACTGAGTGTTTGTGTGTTCCCCACCCCCCACAAATTCATATGTTGAAACCCAACCTCCAATATGATGGTATTAGGAAGTAGGACCTTTGGAGGGTGATTAGGTCATGAGGGCAGAGCTCTCATCAATGGGATTGGTGCCCTTACAAAACACACCCCAGAGAGCTCCCTTGCCACTTCCACCATGTGAGGACACAGTGAGAAGACAGCCATCTGTGAACCAGGAAATGTCTCACCAGACATTCAATGTGCTGGTGCCTTGCTCTTGGACTTCCCAGCCTCCAGAACTGGGAGAAAGAAGATTCTGCTGTTCATAAGCCACTCAGTCCGTAGTACTTTGTCTCTAGCGACTAAGCTCTTAATCATGGTAGTAATAAAGACTCTCACATACAGTGGGTATTCTCCATACGTGTTTGGATGTTTCTTGAATGACTGAAAATGAACATATTAAGGAGCTGCTGATGAACATGAGGGCATTGGTTAAATGGAGCCCGAACCTTGACAAGGAGAATCACTGAATGGTGAGCTGCGGAGTTTTAAAAGCAATCTGTGACTGTTGAATATACATGCCCATTTCTCACCATTATTAATACTCTTACCAAACCAAGTTTTCTTAAGTAATATTCTCCTAGCCAAAAAAACTCTCAAAAATGTACTGAGGCACCATAAGAGAATTCATGTATAGACACACACATGCATACACATACACTGCCCATGTGAGTTTAATTCCACACTAACATTTTATATTGGGTCTTAGACATCTCTTTTCTGGGCCATCCATAGTCTAAACGGAGCACCACTTCCTCCTTTTTTTTTTTTTTTGAGGAAGATTACCCCTAAGTTAACATTCGTCGCCAATCCTCATCTTTTTGCTGAGGAAGACTGGCCCTGAGCTAACAACCGTGCCTATCTTCCTCTACTTTATAGGTACCACTTCCTCTTTTTCAAATCAGCATCTCGGCTTCTGTTGATTATCCCAAAGTGTCCAATGATCTGACTTAATCATCAGATGATTTAGGCACGGTAGGGAAAATGTGAGGTAGTTATTCAGTTTGTTCAGAGTAAGAGCCAAAGTCCTGATGATGGCACCAAGGCCTAACATGATCTGCCCCCTGCACCACTCTCACCTCCTGGCCTCCTATTATCCCCCAGCTCACTACTCACAGGCCACAGTGGCTAACCCTTCACCCCTTCAAGGATCTGCTTAAAGAGCACTTCTCTGTGAGGGTGACAGTTCTCCAAGCTCCAGCATTTCTAAGCCGATAGAGTAGAGGTTACATCTTATTTCTTATATATATGTTCTCCTTTCTCTTTTGTTTCATAGTATTCTTCTCCCCCTTTCATATTCAGTTATTTATTATTTATTATGCTTACTATTTTTTTATCTCTCTCTCCCATTAGAATGTAAGCTCCCCATTCACCAGCCAAAAAGTACATAATTGGGAATACCAAGGCTTGCAGAGGTGAGAAGCAAGGGGACCTCACAGAGTAGTCTAAGTTGGTCCAACCCTCAAGGCAAATATTTGACATTATCTTGCAAACTGGATTCTCTATACACCCTTGTGCTTCCACCTATTCCTAGGAACACACCCTGAAGGAACACTTGCACCTGTACTCCAGAATGTTCACTCCAGCATTGCTCATA
>NW_025798568.1:0-1027 GCF_021613505.1 Equus quagga | reverse complement strand
GATCACTAAGGATATCTGTATCTTTTCTGCTCACAAGGGCACCTGGGTTAAGAAGGGACAACTCTGGCCCACTAATAAAAACAGCCAAGTGACTGCTTTCAACCACATGATCCAGAGAGGATCGGCCCTCCAGCTCCAGGCCTGCGTTCATTGACCACGTGAACTTGGACTAGTAACGTCGTCTCTCTAATCATCAATTCCTCACCAGTAAGTGGGAGTGACGTGTTACACAGGCATTCCACAAACTTGTGAAAATGAATTGAAGTGAACATCCAAAACGGCTTTGTTGACTGTAAAGCCCTATGCCAGTGTACGGGTTCTTTTAAATCGTTCCTAATTACATGGTTAATATTTATTAGTCATTACGTCAAAAACCCAACGATCAGAAGTGCCTGAGGTTTAAAAAAATCCCCTGGCCCATTATTAGGGTCTGGAATTGACCAAATTTGACAATTTGATGCTCATCTTTAATTACTTTATGATTGTGTGTGTATGGGTTTTTTTTTTTTTAACAAAAAAGGCATCATATTCTACTAATTAGTAGAATACTATGTGGTAATTTAAAAATATATATTTTTTTGAGGAAGATTAGCCGTGAGCTAATTACTGCCAGTCCTCCTCTTTTTGCTGAGGAAGGCTGGCCCAGAGCTAACATCTGTGCCCATCTTCCTCTATGTTACATGTGGGATGCCTACCACAGCATGGCTTGCCAAGCAGTGCCATGCCCGCACCCAGGATCCGAACCAGCAAACCCTGGGCCACCGAAGCGGAACGTGCGCACTTAACCACTGCACCCCCGGGCCGGCCCCTATGTGGTAATTTTTTCTGAGGTAAATTGTTAGCTTATACGTGGAACAATGATATTTCATGTGAAAAAGTTGCAGAACTATGCATACAGTACAGTAACATCTGTGCAGTCACAGAGTAACTGGCTTCCTCTGGGAAGGATGCACGGCAAAGGAATGAGGTAATAGTACTTTTTACTTCACACAGTTCCCTACCATGGTCATTTTTTATCTGAAGCGTA
>NW_025798567.1:0-10933 GCF_021613505.1 Equus quagga | reverse complement strand
ACTTTCAGAATAATTATTAAAGACTGTGCAAGAGAAAGTCAAGCATAAGTCAACAAAATGGAGACGATATGATCCTATTGAGAATGAAAGTACAGTAAATGAAAGCCAGAAAAAAAGCACTGAAAAGGAAGAATTTATAAAAGAAATTGCAAAGTGAAATAAATAGAGCAAAAGTGAAAGCAGCTGTAATATAATTTTCAAAATTATTGATTAGGGAATAGGAAAAAAGGGATCATGTAGTTTCTGCTGCCAATTTTCTTACAATATATGATCTCAACAACAAGATATCCAGCCCTGCAGACTAGCTCTTTCTAATGGCCCCATGCAATGAAGGGTAGATAAAAGCCGGCAGGAGGGTCTGCCAAGAGAGGAAGAGGACTAAACACAATCAGTGCTGAATTGTTTCAAAGTTTTCATTATCTCATTTTTTTTTGGAAGATTTTATTTTTCCTTTTTCTCCCCAAAGCCCCCAGGTACATAGTTGTGTATTTTTAGTTGTGGGTCCTTCTAGTCGTAGCATGTGGGATGCCGCCTCAGTGTGGCCTGACGAGCGGTGCCATGTCCACGCCCAGGATCCGAACCAGCGAAACCATGGGCTGCTGAAGCGGAGCGCGGGAACTTAAACACTTGGCCTCGGGGCCGGCCCCTAATTATCTCATTTTTAAAAGTGCACAAAAAGCCATAAATTTGGGGGATGGGCAGGAATGACAATCTTATCTTCCCTGAAACATCTTTGCATTATTGTTCAACAGACTTGTGCCTGTAGATAGCATTGTTCTCAATAAATCCTTGCATCCTTTCCATCAACAAATCCTGTCCTGCCTACATTCTAAATCTCCCTTGAATCTTTCTCCTCTTTCTATTTTCATCACCGTCCACCCAGTGCAGGTTCACTCCCGCCTCTTTCCCCGCAGTGGTCTCCTGAGGAGTTTCTCCACCTCCACCTTGGCTCTCCCTCTTCCCTCCGCCATTCCTTTTTCAACAAGAAAAACAGATCAATCTTCCTAAAACGTTTACAGGATGAAAACCAAAATCCTTTGCGTGACTTCAAGGGGCTGCACGATCCGTCTCTTTCTCAATTCTTCCGGTTGCCTGTAAGGCTTCCAACTGGGATAAGCGATTTCTCACCTCAGTCTTTGCACACACTGTTCCTGCAAACTGAAATGCTCTCTTTCTACTCTACATATAACAATTTCTTACAGACTTCCCCAACTCCCCCCTCCCCTAATCTAAATCAGATCACAATTTCTATTTCTCTATGTCTTTGTACGGTGTGGGTTTTATGAGACTTCTCCACTCTGTTGACGCTGTATAATAACTACATGGGGGTTCACAATACCATCCTCTCTACTTTTCTGCATATTTTAAATTTACTATAATAAGCAACTTTAAAATTTTCCTTCTGATTCTACAAACTGAAAACAACATTTATGCCAACAATTATCCTAGCTTTTCAAATATGATGTTTAAAAGAATTTACTTTCCTTTTCATGATGAGTTCTTGTATTTTTGTTTAGAAACCATATTAGAGCCATAAAATGCCAGTATTTTAAAGTTGTAAGCAATGTGCTGTCTGCAAGAGAGTGAATTTGACATTAGCATCAGATAACCTGAAAGAACGGTCTGAAGTTCGATTGTTCTTTTGCTGTTTTTGCTACTAAAGTCTTTTATTTGAAAGCAGCATTATTATTCAGAAAAAGGACCCTAGACCTGGGATATAAATCTTCTGATTCAGTTCCAGTTTGTCCCTTTGAAGGAATTATTTAACCTTGCTTCCTTTTTTGTATAATTAATATAGTAAAGAGGAAAAGTTCTCAACTTTTATTTGATTTAAAATTCTATGTTTCCACCATTTGTAGGACCAAAACCAAAAGCAGTCATAAATAATACCAATGTTTATTTTTTTTAATGAAGCAATGATTCAAAATAATTTTTACTTGTTCTTTTTCTGTTTTTGGTGAGGAAGATTGGCCCTGAGCTAACATCTGTTGCCAATCTTTGTCTTCTCCTTTTTCTCCCCAAAGCCCAGGTACATAACTGTATATCCTAGTTATAAGTCATTCTGGTTCTTCTATGTGGGATGCCACCACAGCTTGGTTTGATGAGCAATGCTTGGGTCCACGGCCAGGATCCCAACCAGCGAACCCAAGGCTGCAGAAGCAGAGAGCTCAAACTTAACCACTCGGCCACAGAGCTGGCCCCAGAACTTCTTTTTTGTTTTTTGCTTGTTTTTTCTTTTTTGCTTTTATTATGAAAACAAAAACAAACGCCCCACGAGAAAGGTCCATGATTACCAGAAACACTCATTTGGGGAAATCGCAGTGGTCAGCACATCTGGAGTACAATGGCTAAGCCTCGCCCTGGGCAAACCACCTTTGGGATCATGGTATCTCCCCTGCCAGGTAAGTATCTCAAATTTTTTTCTTATTCATTAGTAAGGTCATAAGTCATCAGTGGCCTCCACATTAGATAAATCAGAGCAAAGAGTACGAACTACTTCACCTCCTGAAGGAGAGCTGACAGAACGAAGAACCACTTCATCTCCTGAAGGAGAGTTCATAGTGTGTCAGTTCTCTTCTTTGTTAACAAATCTGTGCAATGCGCTGAGGTACTCGTCCTCCGGGTTGAAAGGATATGGTGATGAAATTTCCTCCCAGTCTTTCTTGCTTGGGATGTTGCATCCTGTTGGCCGTGAGCCCTCAAAGAAACATCTAACATTCTCTTCTGCCAATTTGGTCGCACGCTCTGTGACTTGCGTCCTAAGGCACTGGTGCTCCTCTTTCAAATAGATTTTCCGAAATTTCAGCTGCGGGGAACTATCTCCAGCTTGGCAGTGGAAGACACAGGTAAAAATCAGAAGGAAAAACATAACAACTGCTATCAGGCTCCAGCCCACCACCTGAGGACAACACAACAAAGTAGCAATTTAGTCACATTTTCATAAGAAATTTTAGTCCTCAGATAAATTTGGAAGTACTCAAAGTGATGATGATGAACAAGCAACAGTTTGGGGTCTTTCTCTGTTAAGAGAAAGAAGCGACAGTACCCTCCCGCACCCCTCAGCACAGCTGCTTGCTTGACAAGTCAGTCATTTGCCAAGTCATGTCAAGGGCCCAGGGAAGAGCCTACGTGTCACTCCTCTAGAACTCAAAACGTGGGATTTGGGCAAATCCAATGAAACAAGCATTCATTTTCAAGAACCTCTGAGCTTTATAAGCCCAGAAGCGTTGTGGGATGATGGCTTTAGAGCCAAGCAGACTGATTTTATCGTAACAATTCTTCTACCTTCTTCCGGCTGGACACACAATGACCTAGACTCAGCGTGTTCGCTATAAAGACGTCAGAGAATAATGTAGGACTTAAAGGTCCCAGCGCGGTGTCTGGCACGGAGCGGGTGCCTGACGCTATTGGACACTGGCTGCCTCTTCTTCATTCGTTTTATTTCAGTATTCGCCTATCGGCTCATTAGATGCAAATCGCCTCTCCAGTTTGTCTTGGATGTCATTTGTCTGGAGAAAGGGCACCAAATTCGACCCCACACCGTCCGCCCCGCCCCTCTCCTCCCAACCGCACCCAGCGCCAGCTCCTGACCTGAGATTCGGCTCTGAGCACCTTCTGGAGGTCCTGCACCAAGGGGTCCTGTGCCTCTCGGCAGGGCACCAGCGGCAGCTGGGCCGCACAGTCGGAGTTGCGGCCAACGCAGAGCCTATCCGCCTTGAAGGTCGACCCGCTGGCGCAGCACTCGTAGACGGCGCCCCCGAGCAGCGCCACGGCCACCCAGGTGACAGACGAGACCAAGGCGGGCCCGCTGACCCTGCAGCACTCGTCGCATAGGTCGCAGCGGTTAATGCCGGCGTTCCGTGTGCGACAGCAGCTGCACAGCAGGCACAAGGAGCGCGTCCTCAGCACGCAGCCCAGGAGATAGAACACCAGCGCCGGCAGCAGCAGGAAGACCAGGCTGTAGGGCAGGTTCCAGGCGGCGCTGCAGGGACACTGGAACACCACGGTGGAGAAGATGAGCTCCCCACTCGCTGTCAGCAGGGACGCCAGCCCGCAGCCCAAGTTCCTGTGGTGCTCGAGGAACTTTGCTAGCACCGTCCAAAGCTTCGTCATGGTCTTACCCCAGGATGTCGTGGCCATGTCGGGATCTTTCTGCTTCTTCGCTGCCCTGCGCTTCGAATGGTTTGGGTGGACTCGGGGCTGGGGCTTTCCACTCTGCTAAGAAGCAGCTTTGGGAACAGAAGGGCTTTCTGGCTTTTGTGAGCTTTCGCTTTCTTATTTCAACCAAAACACCTCTGGCTGACAAGCAGACCCAGGCACAGGCACCACTAACCTCCCCAGTACCCACCCTTTTCCTGAGGAAGTGGCACTGGTGGCCTTTGTCTCCTCAATTGACTGACAAACAACTAGAACAATTCCCTTGCCCTTCCTGACCCAATGCAGCCACCCAGTGGAAACAATACTTCTGACCTGGCCAAACTGGGGAACAGCCAGATTTTCCTCTATCGCAGCCGCCCCAGTTCCTAAGCCAACTCCTAGTAAGACCAAACAATGCCCAAAACAAGTTCTAGGACGTCCATGATGTTCTGTCCCCTTCCTGTCCCCCTTCTGGACAGAACCACCAGCCTAATTCTCCCACAGGATGCTAGACTGAATATATTGTATTGCCTTCTGCCTCTTTTCCTCCTCCAGGTGTGTCATGATACTGTCCGTAGCTGGAGGAGTGTCAAATTCTTACCCAGTGACCACCAAGCTAATGAGTGAGGGGAGTATGGTTGTTCAAAATGTACCAATTAAACCCCAAAATTTCAAACTACAGCTACCTCTAACTGCCATATTGTTTCCTCCACCTTCGGTTTTCTCAAAACAGCATCGCTCTGTCACAAACTGTAACCTCTTGTGTGAAACTGAGCCTTACTCTGTGTGGCTCCAGAGTGAGGAGAGGTGCACTTGAAACAGCACAGGCATCGGAGTCAGGTGCAGAGTGTCTGTGCGTGTGTCTGCCAAGTTAGCCCCACTAAGACTCAGTGTGCTCATCTGTGGAAGCAAGATTGTAGTGCTGCCTCTTCAGGGCTGTTGAGACGAGTGCATTGAATAGCTTATGTAAAGCACCTTGACACATGGTGTGAGCTTATTAAGTGAGTACTCAGCGTGAGGGATTACCTCTTATGTTGCAACTTTGGGAATAGGCAACAAATAACTGTGCTGTACATAAGTTAAGAATCCCAATGAATGTTCAATTTTAGACCAAGGATTGTAGTTAGTGACTCTACAATCCTCTACTACTTTAAGAGAATCAGTGTGCCCTTAGCTGTCTGCCTCATTACAAGGAGGATCTCTGGATATGGATTCTGGGTGGGCAGGTCACAGTGAACTGGATGCTGTTGGTGCTCATCCACAAGCTTGGCCTTTTTTATCTGGGAAGAATAAGTGGCCCACGGAACTGAGTCAGTGTGAGAGGAGGGGCGAGACATGTATTATTCTTCTCTTGGTCCAACTTGCCTTCTTGGCAACCTCCTGCACCAGTGCCTGCAGAAAACCAACCTCCACAGCATTTTGATGATTAGCTATTCTCTCTGTGTGAGTGTTACGAAGCCATCCCCAGATCAGGGACCCCATGGTCATGCAGGACAGTTGAGGCCGTCTTCTCTGAGATTAGACCACGTACTGCCAGGCTCCCAGGGAACTTGCAGTGAAGTTTCATGTTTGAGGCAAATCAGTTCTGCTAAGTAGTCCCTCGGGTGACCCTGCTCCTCTTCCTGCTGGACTCTTCTTCACCCCCACCCCACTCCTCTAAGATGTTGCCTCTCCCTCCACACTTTCCATATCCATCAGGAACAGATCCCACTATACCCACAACCTTGCACATGGCTCTATCCAAATCTCCCTTAACTGTAACCTAACTACAGTGTACCCTTTCATCCTGTTGAGTGAGGTTCGTTTCTTCTCTCACATTTCTCAAAACAGGAGGGAGTCTGGCATTCTCCCATTACTATGTGTGAATCTGGGCTTTTCCCCCACCCTCTAATAGATTGTTCTCCACTGAGGCTCAAGCTATTCAGCACAACCTCCTCCCCAACCTCCCTCCTGCCATCTGTTTCCATTCCCTTCATTTATTGAGAGGTTTGCGTCCGGTGATGGCCTTCCTCTTCTCCCAAGCTCTGCTATTTAGTCAAGGATGTGGTTTCAAATATGTTTAGTCACAGAAACTTTGATCTAATCAGTCCCCTATCCCAGCTAGAGTAATTGATTTGTTAACCAATTTATTAGTTAATTCATTTGATCATTCAATCATTCATTTAAGTGTTTAGTAAGCACCGAGAATATGCTAGGTACCTATAAAAGTGCCTGGATTACTGGATACAATAAGGAGCAAGACAAACAGACAGCCTCCTTTCACTGAGCTTACGTTATAGTGGAGAGGATGTAGATAATGATGGGAGGGTCCTCAAGGTTACGCAGAGAATGAAAATGGAATCATGTGAAACACAGTGTCCTGAGAAAGCCTCTATGAGGAGAGGACATTTAATCAGAAGTCTGAGTGACCAAGGTTCTGGGGTGCAAAGGTATTCTGTAGTTGGAAAGAAAGTCACAGTGATGGGACCATTGAGGGTGGTGGCACATCATGAGGGCAGAGCTGCAGGTGGAAGGTCAGGTTTAGGGGCTTGATAGACCAGAGTGTGTAGTTAACGATCACCTCCCTGAAACTCATTACAGCCTGAGCTGCATCCTGACCCATTATCCTGAGAGCTTGTGTCTCTAAACACCACCTCGTGGGTTTGCCACCACTGTGCTCCCCCAATCAAGGGTCTACCAGGGACTGATGACCATCCCGCACTTGTTCCAGTGTTCCATAACCGTGAGAGTCCGGGTTCGGCCTGCCAGCCTGATGTGCGCTCAGCACCTGCAGCTGAGTCTAGTACCCTGAAACCCACCTCCACCAGCTCTGGAGCACTGGATGGTTCTAGTTCTGAGTCTGTTGAAGATTGCCCAGCCCTTTATACCCAGCTTTGTTTGAAGAAGACATTGCTCAGAAGTACAGCCCTTAGTGGAAACAGAGTAACATGCTCACGGTGTGGAGAGGATTCAAGAATTTTCTCTGAAAGTAGACTAAATAATATTTGAAAGACCTTTTCACTCCTGAAAATCTATAACACCAATTTACTTTGGCTTTTAAGAAATGAGTGAGACATTCTCATGTGAAACACACTGGAAAACCAATGGTTATGGGGTTTGCTTGGTTTTCTTTGTTTTTGTTTTAACTGTAGTACGTTGTTTCTCAGCACTCTCCTTATCAGGGACAGGAGTGGGTTTCGGAAACCACAAAACATTTCTCGGAGCAGAAAGCAAAAGAACTCTTGAAAGGAAATATACATCCACACTGTGAATCTGAAAATTCCTGGCCAGCATCTTCAAGTGAGCTAGTTCTCCAACATTACTCTCTGTAGTCTTCGTGAGAACTCAGACTAATGGTATGACCCTGCTTGGAATATGACTGCTAGATTCTAGCGCAGTGTCAGTGCTGGCCCCAACACCCAGCCAACAGAGTAAAATCAAATTAAGATTCATTTATCTTTAAGTGTCCCCCATGCGCAAGTATGCAGTATGTGCAACAACTTTAGATGCCAAAATTAACAAGTAAAGTTAGACAGTCAATACCGTTAATCTGGGCCAGCCCGGTGGCACAGTGGTGAAGCTCACACATTCTACTTCAGCGGCCCGAGGTTCGCCGGTTCGGATCACGGGTGTGGACATGGCACTGCTTGGCAAGCCACTCTGCGGTAGGCGTCCCACATATAAGAAGTAAAGGAAGATCGGCATGGATGTGAGCTCAGGGCCAGTCTTCCTCAGAAAAAAGAGGAGGATTGGTGGCAGATGTTAGCTCAAGGCTAATCTGCCTCAAAAAAGAAAAAAATTAAATTAAAATTTTAAAAAATATTTTAAAAAATTAGATTCTAAAAAATAATACCCTTAATCTTAGAGAATATCTTTCCACATGTTATAATTTATGAACATATTGTTCAGGTTAAGTAATGTGTCTGAAAATCTGACCCAGTTATTATCTAAGATTTTTGAATGTTTGTAAAAGTTCTTCCTAGGGAAGTATAAAGCAGCAGGAAAAGATCGGGCCCTTTCCCTGACAGAGGAGTGTCACATGTTAAATGACTTTCCTATGACCTTCCAAGTAACCTTTATACAGATCATTTTCCCCTTTTCTTAGCATGAATTTTCTAAACCTCTCGCAAAATTTTAAGTATTCACTGATTCACACACTAAAACATATTTTTTTCTTATGGAAGATTATTTGAACTCTGAGAACCTAAAAGTGACCAGTTTTGTTGTCACTGTTGTCATCGTCATGGGTGTTATCACCATCATCATCATCTGACACCAGAAGGCTATTAAAGGTCCTAGTTTTCCTTCCAGGGTTCTTAAAACCTACGCCTATTAGGAATTTGGGGAAGTTGAGTATGTTTTCCTATCGACTCAAATTATTTTAAAGGTGATTTTAATGTGTGCTAGAGCTTCGTTGTCAATGGCCACTAAGACTTTGCTTCATCACGAGCCCGGTTCCCCCGAACTCAAATTTGGTTTACTAGTTTATAAACTATGATCAAAGATTTGGATTTACAAAGATAATAATAATGAATATCAAGTAAGATTAAAGGATAAGAGTAAAGAAATTTAAAATAATAAGAGGAAATGTTGGTTTCTTCAAATTGTGAATGACACTGTTGCAAAATCTCAAATTTCAATTAACTCCATGGAGAACTTAAAGTGTCAAGGAAGATGTTCCCGAAAAGAATATATCACTGGAAATATGCTGCATATTTAAAATATTCACAATCAAGGAAAGGTCCAGTTGTAGAGAACGATTTCTTTCAATTATGGCGCATCTCTGCAATGGAATACAAAGTAGGTCCGTATGATTGAGGTAAATCTGTATGCGCCAGTACGGGTGGGAAGACAGAGCAGACGTGTTAATTGGAACAGGTGAGCAAAACACTGCATGTCAGTAATATTGTCAAGTGCTTGCCTCTGAGAAGTAGGGAAATGTTGAGATGAATGTAGGGAGAGGGGCTGATCGTATATCTTTCTTTAGTATTTGATTTTTTCAATTATGCATATGTTACTTCCTCAGCTAAAACATGTTAACATGAAATGTCTTGGTCTCACGGAGAAGCTCTAAGGAACAAGTGTGGGAAGAGGCTTTTTCACAGTCTCTCCCCTCTCCTTCCTTCTTGGCACACAGGGTTTGTATCAAAGACTTCTCCCTGAACCTGGAGTCCTAATAACTCACTTTTTGTTGCCAAAAGTGAAAAATCCTAGTGAGAAACTGTGAAGAATACAGAAGATGAAGAACTGAGTGTGTGAGAACTGAGACAAAAAGCAGTAGGAGTTGAAGAGGAAAAAACTCGATGGATGGGTACGGATGGGTGATGTTTAACCAAGACCCTTCTGCCTCCTTTAGAGAAGGCTCCACCTGTGCTCTACAGAATCTTCTGTGTCCCCATTATTAGGGTGGAAACAAGGCAGAGGGGAAGGCGAGTGGAGAAGAAAGGAGGTGAGTGAGTGGCTGGCTGTAGAGTCCCCGAAAAAGGAGCAGGGAGTCCAGCTTCCAGCAGTTCAGAAACCACCATCACCTCTTTTAAGTGTTGATCTTGACAGGTTTTTCCCCAGTTGGGGTTAACTGTTTTAGTTTAGTTTCATTAAAAACCATCTATGTATGTGGAAAAATCTAGAAAAACAATAGTGTTTTGGTGAGTTGATATTGTTTAATGTAGGCTGAGAACTGCTGCTGACTGAGCAACGGAGAGTTAGGGAAAGAGAAGGGACTGGGTCCTCTTAGATGGAGCTCCAGTTTATGCCAGCATCCCTGTCCTGGGGTCTGCTGTTATAAGGTTGCAAGAACAGTCAAAAGGGGTAAGGAGATACTTTAGAGTTTTATTATTCTCCACATTCCTCTCCAAGGCAACATTTGCCTCTTAGGGAGGTTTGGCTATCTCTATAAGCCCCTGTCCCCAGGGCATTTTTTGTTCCTTCTTCTTGTTCATTACCGACAATGCTGTGGCCTGAATGTGTCTCCCCAAAATTCATATGTTGAAATTCTAACCCCAAAAGGAGTGGTCGCTATTATGGTTGGGTGATGGTTTTAGTAGGTGGGGCCTCTGGGAGGTGCTTAAGTCATGAGGATGTAGCCCTCTTGGATGGGATTAGCACCGTATAAAAGAGGCTCCAGAGAGATCCCTAGACCCTTCCAACATGTGCGGACACAGGAAGAACACACTATGAACCAGGAAGGGGCTCCTTACCAGAAGGCGACTATGCTGGTGCCTTGATCTTGGACTTCCTATCCTCTGGAACTGTGAGCAATAACTTTCTGTTGCTTATAAGCCACCAGCCAGTGGGATTTGTTACAGCAGCCCAAAAGGACTAAGACAGCCAGCTTTCAGTAGTTTTATTAGCTCCAGCCTCTGGGCTGTCCTACTTGTCCTCTTTCCCTTGTCCCCATGCTAACCTCCATTCCTTTACTCATGCACTACACTCTTGCCACACCAGTTATGTTTTAACTCCTCACACTGAATGAGCTCTTTCTTGCCTCGAAAGCTTTACACATAAATAGGCTTCTGCTTGAGATGTTCTCTCTGTTAGTTCCTTCTCACCTGTTAAGATTCATCTTAAACATCACATCCTCAGAAAGGCCTTCTGCATTGGGTTAGACTGTGTTGTCTTCACAACCACCCCCAAATCATGGGGGCTTAATACAATACTTTGATTTCTCATTTCTAAAACATATGCTCCAGGGCACCTGTCTTCCGTGCTACTTTGAATGTTTAGCACCTCCATCACAACCCAAGGCCTCCTCCATGATTGTCAGAGCAGGAAGAGGGCTGTGGGGCTAGAGGGTCTCCCAGCAGCCATAAATGCTTCA
>NW_025798566.1:0-4942 GCF_021613505.1 Equus quagga | reverse complement strand
ATGCACCTGGGTATGTGGAGCTTGAGGAAGAGCCTCACTCATCTTTCACCTTCTATTCTCTGATGCTGGGTGGGGTCCTCCTTTCTGGTTTTTCTGTTGTTGTTCATTTATTTATTTAATGATTGGCCCTGAGCTAACATCTGTTCCTCGTCAGGGAACAAACAGCACACGGAGCTCCGGTCCTCCCCGTCCCCGCCCTGGGCGCCAGGCTGCCCCCTGTGGTGTAGATGCAGGGAGGGTACCCAGGGTCTGACTGAGCCGGCGCCCAGGGCCTCCTCCCAGCGAGACCCTCAGAGACACAGACCCCGCCCCGGGAAGAGCAGACTGGGAGCGATCCAGCGGCCGCTTGTCAGCAGGGCTGGCCTGAGGCCGGGAGGGGTGGGCACGAGGGAGTCCGCCACCGGGAGAGCGGACAGTCGGACCCGGGCGGGGCCCACCGTGCCCCGAGGGACGCAAGGAGGGGACGGTTCGGCTGCGCTCTCGCGCCCCATCTCACGGCCTACCCGGCCTACCCACGCCGGCGGTCCACGTGGGCCTCCGCCTCCCCAGGCGGGGACACTCAGGAGCCCGGCCGCCCTCCCCCCAGCGAGGGACTGTGGGGCCAGGGGCATAGCCAGGGCCATAGGTGCTTGGGCTCTGTCCTCACGCCCTGCGGGTCAGCCGGTGCTCCTGTCAGAAGTCTGTGGCGCCCTGGGGACAACCAGCGCCCACCATCCCCCCACCCCGGGTGACAGCAGCACCCCCTCGGGGCCCATGACCCGCAGGAAGCAGCAGCCACGGAACGCAAAGGAACGCCAACTAAGGCGAAGGTACGTGAACGCGAATGGTCCGCAGCCCGGGCAGCCCGATGGGACGCGCCGCAAAGAGTGGATGCTGCGGAGCGCCCCGCACGGTCCCATCTCAGCAGACACCGCACGCACGTCGCCGGCGGGCGAGCACAGGGCAGCCACTCACCATCCACAGCCACGCGACGGTGCAGATGCGCCCGCGCCCCGCCGCCTCTTTCAGCGTCGTGTCCGTCCCCGCGTGCGGCCTCGAGACCCTGGAGGCTACCTGCCCGCCGGGGGAACGGGGGCTCCTGGGCCTCTGCGGAGAGGCCACGGATCCCCGTGTCCCTGAGTCCCCACTTCACTCTGGCTCAACGTGCAGCCCCACGCCTATGGCCGCCGCCCCGCCCCTCACCGCCCAGCCCTCTCAGTCGCTCCGCCTCTGCTCCCTCAGCGCCTCCTCGCTCCACATGGCCCCTCCGCCCTCCCCTTAGGCCCTGGGCTCTTTCCCTCATTCCTTGGCCCTCCCCGCCCAACAGTGGCTCTTTCCCTGGATCCCACGCCCTGTAGTCCGCACTGGGTCCTTTCCGTAGACACTTGGCTCTCCCCTCCCCACCCAGCTCTCTTCATCAATACCATGCTTCTCAGACACCCTCGGCCCTTTCCACCACTCCTCGCTGTCTCCATGGGCACTTGGCCCTCCCCTCCCCCATAGGGCTCTCGGTACAAGCTCTGCCCCTCAGACACCCTTGGCCCTTTCCCTCTCCCCTCAGCTCTTTCCTTCATGACTGCGATTCAGACAATCTCAGCTCGCTGGGCCAGCTGTCGGTTGTTTCCGTCGCCTCTCAGCTCCCTCCATCAGGACTCTGTGACTCTGACAAGCTTGGCACGCTCAGCCAGCCGTGGGTTGTTTCCATTGCCCCTAGGCTCCCAGCCTGGTTGCAGGCGTCTAGGTTCAGGCTCAGCCTGCGGGACGCACTCCTGTGCGCTGGGCAGTGGCTGCGTCTGTCCTGAAATTGCAGCTCGCAGAAAAGTGTGCACCGGGGGAGGCACAGCACGGTCAGAAAGCAGGGGACATCTGGAGATTTGTGGTCTGGACCGCAGCAGCCTGTAGCTGAAAGGAGCAGAGAAAGGGGGCAGGGGTCAGAGGTCAGAGAGCTGGGCAAGGCCGTGAGCTCAGCAGAGTCAACACGGGGTGCATTCAGGAAAGAAAACTCGGGGAGACGGAGCTGCCCCTTGTGTCCAGACTCGTTTGGTTTCATGACTGATGAGGATTTTAGGCTGGTTACTTTTAAAACTGCAGATGAGAAGCAGGCTCTGAGGACTGGAATTTGCTCGCTCTTTGAGAGATATTTGCATTTGTGAAGGAAGGGGGGATGACCTTGTAGGGACCTGAAGTTTGCCACCTCAGGATATGTCTTTTTGGCTTTCCATAAACTGCGACAGGGAAGGAGGCTCTGGGGAATGGAACTTGCCCTTGTTGGGGCACATTTACATTTGTAAGGTAAATCTCCAGCTGTAAAAGGTGCCTCCCTCTCTGTACCAGGAAGAAGAAGAGAGATGACCTTGTCCCTAGAAACTCTTAACGGGGAAGGCAAGAACTTAAGTTGGTTGCTGTCTGGCAACCTCATGTAACTGATTGAGGGTGGTGGCTTCTGACCTTTACTTAATGCGATTTGATTCTTGTGTAAAAGTCATGGGATCACCCAATGACCAGACCCCACCTGCAGTGATACCATTTTAACTTTTTTTCATGTTCTTTCCTTTGTCTTGTAAAGAGATAACTCACATACCCATCCCTTATAAAATTAGCCCTAACCCTCAACTCGGGACAGCAGCAGCGGCTCTGCCTGCCCATGCCCTGTCCCCATGCAAGTGGGGCCAGCAGCAGCGGCAGCAGCTTCGGCTCTGCCCGCACATGGGCCCTGTCCCCATGCCAGCGGGGGCAGCAGAAGCAGCATCAGCATCAGCTCCTCCTGCCTGTAGGCCCTGTCCCCACACAGTAGCCTGACCGCCCATGGGTCCTGTCCCCATGCCGGCAGCAGCAGCTCTGACTGCCCATGGGTCTTGGCCCCTCCATGTGACTCTGTCTGTCCCCTGTTCCTGCTAGCCTGTCCTGAGAAAATCCTTCCCCTTCTTCTGTCTCGTGTCTCCCTGCCACCCCAGGTCTCCCGGTGGAGTCATGAGTGGTCCTCATTTTACAGATGGAGGAAGTGGGCAACCAGCTGCAGACACACCAGCATCTGGAAGCTGTTGCCAAGGGGTCCCCTCAACTTCCACCTCATCCCCCCAGTGACACCTTTTCTTCCAGCCTGGCTTTCTTTGCGCCTCCTCAGTGGACACACTGTCCTGATGCCTCTTTCTCTCTTACAGCCTCAAGCACCATCTCCATGCCTGGACACCCTTTCCACCCCCAGTCTGCTCTGAGCCAAGGGCCTGTGCTCTCTGGGAACTGTCGACTAAAAATAATCCATAACCAATCTATAAATGAAAATTTGGGTGAGTTTATTCTGAGCTTAAATTTTAGGATTATAACCCGGGAGAGTCTTTCCACAAAGGAACAGAGCACTCCAAAGAAGTGGGGTACACAGGGTGGTTATATACCCTCAAAGAGTATGTTTCACATATGATTGAAACGTCCCTTTTACAATAGTCACGAGGCTGCTCTGTCAGCACAGCGAATGATGGAAACGGCAGATAGGTCTGCTGTCTTAGTGAACGCTGCGAGATGGCAGGTTTGTTGTCTCAGGCTGGGCGGTCACAGATGAATGCTGCAATTGGTTCCCAGCCTAAAGAAAGATGCATAATCTTTAAAGAGATGCCAACGTTGGGAGGGGGAAAGAAGTTGCACCTTTATCTCAAGGGCCTTTTGCTCTTGCCATAGGGAATCTCTAAAGCAGATATACAATGTATGCTCAACAGCCTTCGTAAGGCCCTTTTGGAAAGACAAGGTTTACACACCATGGCTCCCTCATATACTCCAATATATCCTATTGCTTGCCATTTTTATTTGTCAGAACCTCCACCCAGGTGGAGTTGGCTCCATGCTGTCCAGTTCCTCAGGTTCTCCAGGACAAACCCTGCTCCCTGGAGCTGATGAGGGACCATCCCCCAGGAGTGGTGTGTGAGTTTCCTGAGGTAGCTGCAACAAGTTACCACAAACTGGGTGCCCCAAAATCCATCCTCCCTCGTCCTGGAGACCAGGAGTCTGAGGTTAAGGGTCGCAGGGCCGTGCTCCCTCTGGAGGCTCCAGGGGAGGGTCCCTCCTCCCTCTTCCAGTGTCTGGGGCTCCAGGCGTCCCTGGGCTGGTGGCTGCCTCCCTCCTGTCTCTGTCCTCACATGGCTCCTCTGTGTCTCTCAGTGTCTGTGTTCTCCCTCTGCCTCTCTCTTATAAGGATCCCTGTGATGGCGTTTAGGACCCACCCAGGTTACTCAGGATAAACGCCTCAAGATCCCTAACTTAGGCACATCTTTTATCACCATATCCCATAATATTCACAAGTTCTGAGGATGAGGACATGGACATATGTTTTTGGGGAGCCACCATTCAACGCACTGCAGAGTGCAAGCCTGAGGCCTGGGAGTCCTCGACTCCTCCATCTCCTGGGCCCCAGCATCCCACTTGTCACCAGTTCCCTGACCGCACCACTGACAGCAGCTGTTTCCCTCCCAGTCCCCAGCACTCTCCTAGTCCGGGCTGCCATCATCTCCAGGACAACTGCACTAGGTTCCTATGGTCTCCCTGCCTCCCGCCTTGCGCCTCTGCCATCCTCCACTTATCAGCCAGAGTAACCCTTGTAGGAGACAGCTCCTCATGGCCATTCCCCACTCCATGACCTTCGGTACCTCTGTGGCCCTGAGTACACAGCCCACCCTGGCTGCCCCTCAGCTTCTCTGCCTACACCCTCCCCACACCCCTCTCCCAACAGCAGTGACTGTCTGGTCACTTGCTGTCCATGCTCTCACTCACCTCCAACCTTTGTGTGTCCAGTTCTGTCTTTCCAGAATATTTTTTGACCCTCCCACTTCCCCTGAATTCTGAGTGAGAGACCTCAGTTTCCGCGGGGGACTGCCCATGTCCTTGCTGGGTTGGTCTTGTCATCCTTACACAACACACCTGATGCCTCCGTGGTCATTCCCTCCCAGAGTTCCCGGCCATCTCCTCCTTCCAAGTA
>NW_025798565.1:0-4942 GCF_021613505.1 Equus quagga | reverse complement strand
TACTTGGAAGGAGGAGATGGCCGGGAACTCTGGGAGGGAATGACCACGGAGGCATCAGGTGTGTTGTGTAAGGATGACAAGACCAACCCAGCAAGGACATGGGCAGTCCCCCGCGGAAACTGAGGTCTCTCACTCAGAATTCAGGGGAAGTGGGAGGGTCAAAAAATATTCTGGAAAGACAGAACTGGACACACAAAGGTTGGAGGTGAGTGAGAGCATGGACAGCAAGTGACCAGACAGTCACTGCTGTTGGGAGAGGGGTGTGGGGAGGGTGTAGGCAGAGAAGCTGAGGGGCAGCCAGGGTGGGCTGTGTACTCAGGGCCACAGAGGTACCGAAGGTCATGGAGTGGGGAATGGCCATGAGGAGCTGTCTCCTACAAGGGTTACTCTGGCTGATAAGTGGAGGATGGCAGAGGCGCAAGGCGGGAGGCAGGGAGACCATAGGAACCTAGTGCAGTTGTCCTGGAGATGATGGCAGCCCGGACTAGGAGAGTGCTGGGGACTGGGAGGGAAACAGCTGCTGTCAGTGGTGCGGTCAGGGAACTGGTGACAAGTGGGATGCTGGGGCCCAGGAGATGGAGGAGTCGAGGACTCCCAGGCCTCAGGCTTGCACTCTGCAGTGCGTTGAATGGTGGCTCCCCAAAAACATATGTCCATGTCCTCATCCTCAGAACTTGTGAATATTATGGGATATGGTGATAAAAGATGTGCCTAAGTTAGGGATCTTGAGGCGTTTATCCTGAGTAACCTGGGTGGGTCCTAAACGCCATCACAGGGATCCTTATAAGAGAGAGGCAGAGGGAGAACACAGACACTGAGAGACACAGAGGAGCCATGTGAGGACAGAGACAGGAGGGAGGCAGCCACCAGCCCAGGGACGCCTGGAGCCCCAGACACTGGAAGAGGGAGGAGGGACCCTCCCCTGGAGCCTCCAGAGGGAGCACGGCCCTGCGACCCTTAACCTCAGACTCCTGGTCTCCAGGACGAGGGAGGATGGATTTTGGGGCACCCAGTTTGTGGTAACTTGTTGCAGCTACCTCAGGAAACTCACACACCACTCCTGGGGGATGGTCCCTCATCAGCTCCAGGGAGCAGGGTTTGTCCTGGAGAACCTGAGGAACTGGACAGCATGGAGCCAACTCCACCTGGGTGGAGGTTCTGACAAATAAAAATGGCAAGCAATAGGATATATTGGAGTATATGAGGGAGCCATGGTGTGTAAACCTTGTCTTTCCAAAAGGGCCTTACGAAGGCTGTTGAGCATACATTGTATATCTGCTTTAGAGATTCCCTATGGCAAGAGCAAAAGGCCCTTGAGATAAAGGTGCAACTTCTTTCCCCCTCCCAACGTTGGCATCTCTTTAAAGATTATGCATCTTTCTTTAGGCTGGGAACCAATTGCAGCATTCATCTGTGACCGCCCAGCCTGAGACAACAAACCTGCCATCTCGCAGCGTTCACTAAGACAGCAGACCTATCTGCCGTTTCCATCATTCGCTGTGCTGACAGAGCAGCCTCGTGACTATTGTAAAAGGGACGTTTCAATCATATGTGAAACATACTCTTTGAGGGTATATAACCACCCTGTGTACCCCACTTCTTTGGAGTGCTCTGTTCCTTTGTGGAAAGACTCTCCCGGGTTATAATCCTAAAATTTAAGCTCAGAATAAACTCACCCAAATTTTCATTTATAGATTGGTTATGGATTATTTTTAGTCGACAGTTCCCAGAGAGCACAGGCCCTTGGCTCAGAGCAGACTGGGGGTGGAAAGGGTGTCCAGGCATGGAGATGGTGCTTGAGGCTGTAAGAGAGAAAGAGGCATCAGGACAGTGTGTCCACTGAGGAGGCGCAAAGAAAGCCAGGCTGGAAGAAAAGGTGTCACTGGGGGGATGAGGTGGAAGTTGAGGGGACCCCTTGGCAACAGCTTCCAGATGCTGGTGTGTCTGCAGCTGGTTGCCCACTTCCTCCATCTGTAAAATGAGGACCACTCATGACTCCACCGGGAGACCTGGGGTGGCAGGGAGACACGAGACAGAAGAAGGGGAAGGATTTTCTCAGGACAGGCTAGCAGGAACAGGGGACAGACAGAGTCACATGGAGGGGCCAAGACCCATGGGCAGTCAGAGCTGCTGCTGCCGGCATGGGGACAGGACCCATGGGCGGTCAGGCTACTGTGTGGGGACAGGGCCTACAGGCAGGAGGAGCTGATGCTGATGCTGCTTCTGCTGCCCCCGCTGGCATGGGGACAGGGCCCATGTGCGGGCAGAGCCGAAGCTGCTGCCGCTGCTGCTGGCCCCACTTGCATGGGGACAGGGCATGGGCAGGCAGAGCCGCTGCTGCTGTCCCGAGTTGAGGGTTAGGGCTAATTTTATAAGGGATGGGTATGTGAGTTATCTCTTTACAAGACAAAGGAAAGAACATGAAAAAAAGTTAAAATGGTATCACTGCAGGTGGGGTCTGGTCATTGGGTGATCCCATGACTTTTACACAAGAATCAAATCGCATTAAGTAAAGGTCAGAAGCCACCACCCTCAATCAGTTACATGAGGTTGCCAGACAGCAACCAACTTAAGTTCTTGCCTTCCCCGTTAAGAGTTTCTAGGGACAAGGTCATCTCTCTTCTTCTTCCTGGTACAGAGAGGGAGGCACCTTTTACAGCTGGAGATTTACCTTACAAATGTAAATGTGCCCCAACAAGGGCAAGTTCCATTCCCCAGAGCCTCCTTCCCTGTCGCAGTTTATGGAAAGCCAAAAAGACATATCCTGAGGTGGCAAACTTCAGGTCCCTACAAGGTCATCCCCCCTTCCTTCACAAATGCAAATATCTCTCAAAGAGCGAGCAAATTCCAGTCCTCAGAGCCTGCTTCTCATCTGCAGTTTTAAAAGTAACCAGCCTAAAATCCTCATCAGTCATGAAACCAAACGAGTCTGGACACAAGGGGCAGCTCCGTCTCCCCGAGTTTTCTTTCCTGAATGCACCCCGTGTTGACTCTGCTGAGCTCACGGCCTTGCCCAGCTCTCTGACCTCTGACCCCTGCCCCCTTTCTCTGCTCCTTTCAGCTACAGGCTGCTGCGGTCCAGACCACAAATCTCCAGATGTCCCCTGCTTTCTGACCGTGCTGTGCCTCCCCCGGTGCACACTTTTCTGCGAGCTGCAATTTCAGGACAGACGCAGCCACTGCCCAGCGCACAGGAGTGCGTCCCGCAGGCTGAGCCTGAACCTAGACGCCTGCAACCAGGCTGGGAGCCTAGGGGCAATGGAAACAACCCACGGCTGGCTGAGCGTGCCAAGCTTGTCAGAGTCACAGAGTCCTGATGGAGGGAGCTGAGAGGCGACGGAAACAACCGACAGCTGGCCCAGCGAGCTGAGATTGTCTGAATCGCAGTCATGAAGGAAAGAGCTGAGGGGAGAGGGAAAGGGCCAAGGGTGTCTGAGGGGCAGAGCTTGTACCGAGAGCCCTATGGGGGAGGGGAGGGCCAAGTGCCCATGGAGACAGCGAGGAGTGGTGGAAAGGGCCGAGGGTGTCTGAGAAGCATGGTATTGATGAAGAGAGCTGGGTGGGGAGGGGAGAGCCAAGTGTCTACGGAAAGGACCCAGTGCGGACTACAGGGCGTGGGATCCAGGGAAAGAGCCACTGTTGGGCGGGGAGGGCCAAGGAATGAGGGAAAGAGCCCAGGGCCTAAGGGGAGGGCGGAGGGGCCATGTGGAGCGAGGAGGCGCTGAGGGAGCAGAGGCGGAGCGACTGAGAGGGCTGGGCGGTGAGGGGCGGGGCGGCGGCCATAGGCGTGGGGCTGCACGTTGAGCCAGAGTGAAGTGGGGACTCAGGGACACGGGGATCCGTGGCCT
This sequence comes from Equus quagga, assembly GCF_021613505.1. Lineage (NCBI taxonomy): Eukaryota > Metazoa > Chordata > Mammalia > Perissodactyla > Equidae > Equus > Equus quagga. Next base: position 1,094 of record NW_025798565.1, on the reverse strand, counting down.
CTCCGCAGAGGCCCAGGAGCCCCCGTTCCCCCGGCGGGCAGGTAGCCTCCAGGGTCTCGAGGCCGCACGCGGGGACGGACACGACGCTGAAAGAGGCGGCGGGGCGCGGGCGCATCTGCACCGTCGCGTGGCTGTGGATGGTGAGTGGCTGCCCTGTGCTCGCCCGCCGGCGACGTGCGTGCGGTGTCTGCTGAGATGGGACCGTGCGGGGCGCTCCGCAGCATCCACTCTTTGCGGCGCGTCCCATCGGGCTGCCCGGGCTGCGGACCATTCGCGTTCACGTACCTTCGCCTTAGTTGGCGTTCCTTTGCGTTCCGTGGCTGCTGCTTCCTGCGGGTCATGGGCCCCGAGGGGGTGCTGCTGTCACCCGGGGTGGGGGGATGGTGGGCGCTGGTTGTCCCCAGGGCGCCACAGACTTCTGACAGGAGCACCGGCTGACCCGCAGGGCGTGAGGACAGAGCCCAAGCACCTATGGCCCTGGCTATGCCCCTGGCCCCACAGTCCCTCGCTGGGGGGAGGGCGGCCGGGCTCCTGAGTGTCCCCGCCTGGGGAGGCGGAGGCCCACGTGGACCGCCGGCGTGGGTAGGCCGGGTAGGCCGTGAGATGGGGCGCGAGAGCGCAGCCGAACCGTCCCCTCCTTGCGTCCCTCGGGGCACGGTGGGCCCCGCCCGGGTCCGACTGTCCGCTCTCCCGGTGGCGGACTCCCTCGTGCCCACCCCTCCCGGCCTCAGGCCAGCCCTGCTGACAAGCGGCCGCTGGATCGCTCCCAGTCTGCTCTTCCCGGGGCGGGGTCTGTGTCTCTGAGGGTCTCGCTGGGAGGAGGCCCTGGGCGCCGGCTCAGTCAGACCCTGGGTACCCTCCCTGCATCTACACCACAGGGGGCAGCCTGGCGCCCAGGGCGGGGACGGGGAGGACCGGAGCTCCGTGTGCTGTTTGTTCCCTGACGAGGAACAGATGTTAGCTCAGGGCCAATCATTAAATAAATAAATGAACAACAACAGAAAAACCAGAAAGGAGGACCCCACCCAGCATCAGAGAATAGAAGGTGAAAGATGAGTGAGGCTCTTCCTCAAGCTCCACATACCCAGGTGCAT
>NW_025798564.1:0-4944 GCF_021613505.1 Equus quagga | reverse complement strand
ATGCACCTGGGTATGTGGAGCTTGAGGAAGAGCCTCACTCATCTTTCGCCTTCTATTCTCTGATGCTGGGTGGGGTCCTCCTTTCTGGTTTTTCTGTTGTTGTTCATTTATTTATTTAATGATTGGCCCTGAGCTAATATCTGTTCCTCGTCAGGGAACAAACAGCACACGGAGCTCCGGTCCTCCCTGTCCCCCGCCCTGGGCGCCAGGCTGCCCCCTGTGGTGTAGACGCAGGGAGGGTACCCAGGGTCTGACTGAGCCGGCGCGCAGGGCCTCCTCCCAGCGAGACCCTCGGAGACACAGACCCCGCCCCGGGAAGAGCAGACTGGGAGTGATCCAGCGGCCGCTTGTCAGCAGGGCTGGCCTGAGGCCGGGAGGGGTGGGCACTAGGGAGTCCGCCACCGGGAGAGCGGACAGTCGGGCCCGGGCGGGGCCCACCGTGCCCCGAGGGACGCAAGGAGGGGACGGTTCGGCTGCGCTCTCGCGCCCCATCTCACGGCCTACCCGGCCTACCCACGCCGGCGGTCCACGTGGGCCTCCGCCTCCCCAGGCGGGGACACTCAGGAGCCCGGCCGCCCTCCCCCCAGCGAGGGACTGTGGGGCCAGGGGCATAGCCAGGGCCATAGGTGCTTGGGCTCTGTCCTCACGCCCTGCGGGTCAGCCGGTGCTCCTGTCAGAAGTCTGTGGCGCCCTGGGGACAACCAGCGCCCACCATCCCCCCACCCCGGGTGACAGCAGCACCCCCTCGGGGCCCATGACCCGCAGGAAGCAGCAGCCGCGGAACGCAAAGGAACGCCAACTAAGGCGAAGGTACGTGAACGCGAATGGTCCGCAGCCCGGGCAGCCCGATGGGACGCGCCGCAAAGAGTGGATGCTGCGGAGCGCCCCGCACGGTCCCATCTCAGCAGACACCGCACGCACGTCGCCGGCGGGCGAGCACAGGGCAGCCACTCACCATCCACAGCCACGCGACGGTGCAGATGCGCCCGCGCCCCGCCGCCTCTTTCAGCGTCGCGTCCGTCCCCGCGTGCGGCCTCGAGACCCTGGAGGCTACCTGCCCGCCGGGGGAACGGGGGCTCCTGGGCCTCTGCGGAGAGGCCACGGATCCCCGTGTCCCTGAGTCCCCACTTCACTCTGGCTCAACGTGCAGCCCCACGCCTATGGCCGCCGCCCCGCCCCTCACCGCCCAGCCCTCTCAGTCGCTCCGCCTCTGCTCCCTCAGCGCCTCCTCGCTCCACATGGCCCCTCCGCCCTCCCCTTAGGCCCTGGGCTCTTTCCCTCATTCCTTGGCCCTCCCCGCCCAACAGTGGCTCTTTCCCTGGATCCCACGCCCTGTAGTCCGCACTGGGTCCTTTCCGTAGACACTTGGCTCTCCCCTCCCCACCCAGCTCTCTTCATCAATACCGTGCTTCTCAGACACCCTCGGCCCTTTCCACCACTCCTCGCTGTCTCCATGGGCACTTGGCCCTCCCCTCCCCCAAATGGCTCTCGGTACAAGCTCTGCCCCTCAGACACCCTTGGCCCTTTCCCTCTCCCCTCAGCTCTTTCCTTCATGACTGCGATTCAGACAATCTCAGCTCGCTGGGCCAGCTGTCGGTTGTTTCCGTCGCCTCTCAGCTCCCTCCATCAGGACTCTGTGACTCTGACAAGCTTGGCACGCTCAGCCAGCCGTGGGTTGTTTCCATTGCCCCTAGGCTCCCAGCCTGGTTGCAGGCGTCTAGGTTCAGGCTCAGCCTGCGGGACGCACTCCTGTGCGCTGGGCAGTGGCTGCGTCTGTCCTGAAATTGCAGCTCGCAGAAAAGTGTGCACCGGGGGAGGCACAGCACGGTCAGAAAGCAGGGGACATCTGGAGATTTGTGGTCTGGACCGCAGCAGCCTGTAGCTGAAAGGAGCAGAGAAAGGGGGCAGGGGTCAGAGGTCAGAGAGCTGGGCAAGGCCGTGAGCTCAGCAGAGTCAACACGGGGTGCATTCAGGAAAGAAAACTCGGGGAGACGGAGCTGCCCCTTGTGTCCAGACTCGTTTGGTTTCATGACTGATGAGGATTTTAGGCTGGTTACTTTTAAAACTGCAGATGAGAAGCAGGCTCTGAGGACTGGAATTTGCTCGCTCTTTGAGAGATATTTGCATTTGTGAAGGAAGGGGGGATGACCTTGTAGGGACCTGAAGTTTGCCACCTCAGGATATGTCTTTTTGGCTTTCCATAAACTGCGACAGGGAAGGAGGCTCTGGGGAATGGAACTTGCCCTTGTTGGGGCACATTTACATTTGTAAGGTAAATCTCCAGCTGTAAAAGGTGCCTCCCTCTCTGTACCAGGAAGAAGAAGAGAGATGACCTTGTCCCTAGAAACTCTTAACGGGGAAGGCAAGAACTTAAGTTGGTTGCTGTCTGGCAACCTCATGTAACTGATTGAGGGTGGTGGCTTCTGACCTTTACTTAATGCGATTTGATTCTTGTGTAAAAGTCATGGGATCACCCATTGACCAGACCCCACCTGCAGTGATACCATTTTAACTTTTTTTCATGTTCTTTCCTTTGTCTTGTAAAGAGATAACTCACATACCCATCCCTTATAAAATTAGCCCTAACCCTCAACTCGGGACAGCAGCAGCGGCTCTGCCTGCCCATGCCCTGTCCCCATGCAAGTGGGGCCAGCAGCAGTGGCAGCAGCTTCGGCTCTGCCCGCACATGGGCCCTGTCCCCATGCCAGCGGGGGCAGCAGAAGCAGCATCAGCATCAGCTCCTCCTGCCTGTAGGCCCTGTCCCCACACAGTAGCCTGACCGCCCATGGGTCCTGTCCCCATGCCGGCAGCAGCAGCTCTGACTGCCCATGGGTCTTGGCCCCTCCATGTGACTCTGTCTGTCCCCTGTTCCTGCTAGCCTGTCCTGAGAAAATCCTTCCCCTTCTTCTGTCTCGTGTCTCCCTGCCACCCCAGGTCTCCCGGTGGAGTCATGAGTGGTCCTCATTTTACAGATGGAGGAAGTGGGCAACCAGCTGCAGACACACGAGCATCTGGAAGCTGTTGCCAAGGGGTTCCCTCAACTTCCACCTCATCCCCCCAGTGACACCTTTTCTTCCAGCCTGGCTTTCTTTGCGCCTCCTCAGTGGACACACTGTCCTGATGCCTCTTTCTCTCTTACAGCCTCAAGCACCATCTCCATGCCTGGACACCCTCTCCACCCCCAGTCTGCTCTGAGCCAAGGGCCTGTGCTCTCTGGGAACTGTCGACTAAAAATAATCCATAACCAATCTATAAATGAAAATTTGGGTGAGTTTATTCTGAGCTTAAATTTTAGGATTATAACCCGGGTGAGTCTTTCCACAAAGGAACAGAGCAGTCCAAAGAAGTGGGGTACACAGGGTGGTTATATACCCTCAAAGAGTATGTTTCACATATGATTGAAACGTCCCTTTTACAATAGTCACGAGGCTGCTCTGTCAGCACAGCGAATGATGGAAACGGCAGATAGGTCTGCTGTCTTAGTGAACGCTGCGAGATGGCAGGTTTGTTGTCTCAGGCTGGGCGGTCACAGATGAATGCTGCAATTGGTTCCCAGCCTAAAGAAAGATGCATAATCTTTAAAGAGATGCCAACGTTGGGAGGGGGAAAGAAGTTGCACCTTTATCTCAAGGGCCTTTTGCTCTTGCCATAGGGAATCTCTAAAGCAGATATACAATGTATGCTCAACAGCCTTCGTAAGGCCCTTTTGGAAAGACAAGGTTTACACACCATGGCTCCCTCATATACTCCAATATATCCTATTGCTTGCCATTTTTATTTGTCAGAACCTCCACCCAGGTGGAGTTGGCTCCATGCTGTCCAGTTCCTCAGGTTCTCCAGGACAAACCATGCTCCCTGGAGCTGATGAGGGACCATCCCCCAGGAGTGGTGTGTGAGTTTCCTGAGGTAGCTGCAACAAGTTACCACAAACTGGGTGCCTCAAAATCCATCCTCCCTCGTCCTGGAGACCAGGAGTCTGAGGTTAAGGGTTGCAGGGCCGTGCTCCCTCTGGAGGCTCCAGGGGAGGGTCCCTCCTCCCTCTTCCAGTGTCTGGGGCTCCAGGCATCCCTGGGCTGGTGGCTGCCTCCCTCCTGTCTCTGTCCTCACATGGCTCCTCTGTGTCTCTCAGTGTCTGTGTTCTCCCTCTGCCTCTCTCTTATGAGGATCCCTGTGATGGCGTTTAGGACCCACGCAGGTTACTCAGGATAAACGCCTCAAGATCCCTAACTTAGGCACATCTTTTATCACCATATCCCATAATATTCACAAGTTCTGAGGATGAGGACATGGACATATGTTTTTGGGGAGCCACCATTCAACGCACTGCAGAGTGCAAGCCTGAGGCCTGGGAGTCCTCGACTCCTCCATCTCCTGGGCCCCAGCATCCCACTTGTCACCAGTTCCCTGACCGCACCACTGACAGCAGCTGTTTCCCTCCCAGTCCCCAGCACTCTCCTAGTCCGGGCTGCCATCATCTCCAGGACAACTGCACTAGGTTCCTATGGTCTCCCTGCCTCCCGCCTTGCGCCTCTGCCATCCTCCACTTATCAGCCAGAGTAACCCTTGTAGGAGACAGCTCCTCATGGCCATTCCCCACTCCATGACCTTCGGTACCTCTGTGGCCCTGAGTACACAGCCCACCCTGGCTGCCCCTCAGCTTCTCTGCCTACACCCTCCCCACACCCCTCTCCCAACAGCAGTGACTGTCTGGTCACTTGCTGTCCATGCTCTCACTCACCTCCAACCTTTGTGTGTCCAGTTCTGTCTTTCCAGAATATTTTTTTGACCCTCCCACTTCCCCTGAATTCTGAGTGAGAGACCTCAGTTTCCGCGGGGGACTGCCCATGTCCTTGCTGGGTTGGTCTTGTCATCCTTACACAACACACCTGATGCCTCCGTGGTCATTCCCTCCCAGAGTTCCCGGCCATCTCCTCCTTCCAAGTA
>NW_025798563.1:0-7648 GCF_021613505.1 Equus quagga | reverse complement strand
CTTTTCAGTGATTTCTAGCAGAAATCAGTGAAGTGTGGTGGCTAGCGGGATTCTGGAGTCAGACTACCTCTTTTGTTCAAATCTTGCCTCCGCCAATTATCTGTGAGTCCTTGGACAAGTTATCAAAGGTCTCTAAGCCTCCTTTGGCTGTCTCAAAATGGGATCACAACATGGTCTACACCACAGGGCTCTTGTGGGCGTGAAGGTGCTTAGGGTGGGCCCAGCACACCAGGGCGCAGGGTCCATTTGCTGTCGTCACGAGGACGATCTGAGGCAGCAGCAGCTCTGGCTGCGAATGCCGACCCCCTTCCACCGGGTGGTCTCCCTGGGCATGTGCCCCCCACCCGGGTTCCCAGGTCCCTGGAGCAGAGGACCCTGGGACTAGCACGCCTGCACTGGCAGGGCCACTCCAAGAAGGATGGAGCCCCTATTCCATCACCCCAGGAAGGATGGAGCCCCTGCCATGTCACTGACGACAACACCAGGGATGCAGAAGGGCCACCAACGCCCTCCAGTGGCAGCTTAGACCCATGGAGACAGAAGGCGAGGTCACCGTGGGGCCTCAGGGTCAGAGGTCAGCAGAGCCTCCACAAACATGAAGCCCCATGTGATCTCAGGGCGGCGCCTGCTGGGTTTCTCTTCCCCTGGGTCTCAGGGAACTGGCAGCCCGAGCCTCCCCATGGGCTCCACAGAGCAAATCGGGATGAGGCTGAGGGAGTGTGTCGGCTGGATGGGAAGCTGAGCTGGTGCAGGAGTCCAGAGCACCAGGGGCAGCCTGGGGTCAAAAGGACAGGGGCTCAGTGGGCGCAGGTTTGAGCCATGATGCCCAGGTCTACATCTAAATTTTGCCACAGACTGGCCGTGAGTTCTTGGGCAAGTTATCAAGAAATGGAGACTTTATATACGTTTGTGTGTATGTACATAAATCTACCTGTTGTCCAGTGTGACCCTCAGAGCAGTGCTGTGCGGTGGGCAGAAGTCACCCCCTTGTATACACACGCTCATACGTATATATCACACACATCTATTTTCTAAACCTGAACCCTCTGCACTCACTTCCTACGTCCCACAATATTGCCTTCCTCACTCGTTTGCTCTGCATCCTAAACGAGTTGACACATGAACCGTTCAGGATGGGGATGGGCCGCGAGTGCTTTGTGAGCTCTCTGGAGGCGACCAGCTCCTACGACATTTATTAAGGTGAATTCTCAGAAGCTGGGTGGTTCCTCCCCACCTCCAGCACTGTTGAGGGTCAAGTTAACAACAGGTAGACGGCGATGACCAGACCCACCCAGGAGGAGAATAACACTCAGACCCTCCGGTCCCCATCTACACAGTCTAGTGACTGTCACCATACTTCAGATGCACTGAGATACTTTTCCATTCCAGCCAAAGAATGTATTTATTCAGAATTCTTATATAGACCTCACGGAGTTCAAAGCCACCTGTGATCCAGGCAGAGACCCATCCTTCATCTAAATTCAACTCGAGTCCACTCAAAGGAAGTAGGCTACACAGATGCAAAAGCACTGTGGGGAGATCGGGGTAGGGGAGTTTACATTTTACATTGGAAAGAGAGATGTTAGCAGGGGCCCAGAACTTACAGATCCTGCTGAACCTCAGAAGTGTCTCAAACTCCAAGAGCTCCATGTGGCCTCCAGCTCCCGCCTCTGAGACCAGTGTTCCCAGGAGCCTCTGACCTCAAGGACCCGCAGGGCATGGGCTCCATCCTCCAACGAGAGCCCGCCCCTGCCCAGACCACCCTCTCCAAGCCCCGGCCACCCGGCCTGTTTCTCGTCCCTGGCCCCTGGTGTTTCCGTGGGGGCCACACACCTGCGTCACATCCCATGCGCTCCCTGCAGGGCAGCTGCTACGGGTGACACCTGCTTCTGCGTGGGAACCGCAGTGAGAGAGAGACCGACTTGTAGGGGTTAGGGTCAGGGTTGGGGGAGCTTATGTTTGGGGTTCAGCCCTGGGCAAATCCCAGGTCGGGGTTTGTGGTTAGGGTGGGGTTTCAGGCGAGGGCTGCAGGGTTTACAGGGGTCATGAGGTTTCTGCAATGCTGTATAGTTTACTGTTTGCAGATCTTAGCCTTAGGGAATTCCTGGTGAGGGTCACAGCTGCGAGTTAGGGGACACATGTGTCAGGGTTCTGGGTGAGGGACAGAGTCAGACCTCAGTGTCCCTGAGAGAACCCATCCACCACCTCGTGTGCCCTCAGCACCTCTGAAACCTCAAACTCCCCCTTAGCTGGGAAGGGCTCAGGCTAGGGCTTCCCTCAATTCTCAGGCTACCCAAGAGCCCGATTTGCCCCAGGACTTGGTCAAAACTCCCCCTTATTGTAACGTGCCCAGTGGAACCAGGTCGTCCAGCACGGTCTTTAAACCCTGTTGCCCCAAGTCACCCAGTGGACTTTTCAGCAATGTTTGAATTTCTCCATCAGCATTCTGAGTGCAGAGAAAAGGCCAAGGCACCACACGATGGATGATCGATAGTTTCCTTCCTAGAAGATTTGAAAGCTATTTTTGCAACACTTAAGCTTTTCATCAAATGACGAACAAGTTTTACCTATTTGTTTCATTACTGGTGATAAATTTGCCAACTGCAGGTCCACCTGTTTTTGTGAACTCGCCCAAAGAAAACGGCCTCCATGTCGTACACCGCAGGGCAAGGCAGTCACAGGTAAAGGTCCTAGGGCCTCACACACCGAGTCATCTTGGAACTCAGCTCTGGACTCTGCTGGCAGGTGTGGTCTCCACGCTGGGTAAGAGCCCTGACACTGTGGGGCTGCCTGGCCCAGGATCCCCTGCTCCTCCTCAGCCCTGGACCCGGCCCTTCCGTTGAAGACACATCTCCACCTGTGCAGGGACCTGGCTTTCCTTCTCTGGAGGGAGGGCTGATGCCCCGAGGACAGGCCCAGGAGGTGGTAATGCGCCCCTCCTCAGGCCTTCTGTTGGCATCAGGCCCTGGGCACTGGCCATTTATACTCACCATGTGCTCCCCCGCTCCAGGCAGGTCACAAAGGGTCCCCAAAAGTTCACTCCCAGTGACCCCATCCCTTGGGGACCCCCTCAGCCTGCCCCTCCTGGGCCTCTGTGCGGGAAGACCTGTCCCATGACTCTCCTGTCCTCCAGCCCCCACCCCCTCGCCCCATCCCAGAGCCTTGGTTCAACACACTGAATGATTGAGTCTGGGGCAGCGACCTGCCCACGAGTATGTCCACTATGTGGGAAATACGTAAGGGGCCCGCAGGCCCAGTCTCACTGCACCGCTGGCTCCAGGAGCCTAGGACGCATGAACCCACAAACCCTAGGGTGGTGGTGGGGGGAGAGGAGAGGCGCCATGGCCATGTGGTGTGGGCTGGTCACTCCCAAGGCTGCAGCTTTGTTCCCACGAAACCCTGCCCTGGCGTTTCCATGGTGACTGTAAACACACCTCAGACCCTGGAGATGCAAGCACCCCTTTTCTCTAACAGCTTCTCCCACTGGATACCTCGTCATCCAGGACCTTACATGGAGCCGTGAGTTGTGGGGAATGAGCTGCATGCTGGATGGGGTGTGAGTGGCGAGAATCCAAGAAAGGGAAGGGGCCATACCACGACCAGGACAATGGGTCTGGATGAACAGGGTGTGGGGCTGTCTGAGAACCACACCTCACACACGCAAATCTGCATGAGTACCAAAAACTAAAGTAAAAAACATTTAGAAAGCTACAGCCAGAATGGCTCAGGGTCCTCCTGTGGTCACTCTGTGAAAGCAGGCCAGGGGACACAGCGGGAGGCCTGGAGGAGGGCGGATCACTAAGACGAAGAGCCTGAGTCCCTAGATCCAGCAGTGGCAGGGAGGACCGGCCACAGGTCAGGTCACTGTCGAGATTCCACGTGAGTTCCAGTCGGATGACACTGTCACAGGAGCTGCCGCCATCTTAACGCATGCCCTCTCCTTCCTCTTCCGTACAGAGCAGGAGTGCACCCGTGGCAGCCCTGCCCTCTGGGCTGCTCACTCGACTAAGTTTCGAGTAGAAGGGCAGCGTGCGATTTCCGGGGAGGATCTGGGAGGGAGGCAGCAGCCCCTTCACTGCCATCTCGTCTCGCTGCAGCTGTGGAGCATACATGTGATGGTCGGAGCCCTCAGCCGTGGGCTGGGAGGTGACTTGAGCATGGAAGCCGCTGGAGGGCAGCAGAGCAGAAACTCAGGGACAGGGTCCTCATGTTGGCAGGGTTCGCTTTGCCCGCACAAGGATGCCTGTCATTTATGGATACGTGGTGGCTCCTCCCTCCCACGCTGAGGTCTCCCTCCCTTTTGATCTTTCCCTGGTATGTCGCAAAGCAAACCCTACACGCTGCACTGGGGAGGGGATATAAACCTCTGAACACTTAATCAGGGTATGTCATACCTGTAAAACATCTGAAAATGGTTAAGTTTATCATCTTCTTTTTTTTTTTAAGATTTTTTCATTTTTCTTTTTTCTCTGCAAAGCCCCCCGGTACACAGTTGTGCGTTTTTAGTTGTGGGTCCTTCTAGTTGTGGCATGTGGGATGCCTCCTCAGTGTGGCCTGATGAGTGGTGCCACGTCTGCGCCCAAGATTTGAACTGGTGAAACCCTGGGCAGCCAAAGCAGAGCGTGCAAACTTAACCACTCTGCCAGAGGGCCGGCCCCTGTCGTCTTTTTTGGTAACGAATTCTTAAAGCCTACTTTAACCCATTTTTCTGGAAAATTTCTGCATCTCCTTCGTATCATCTTCAACAACACTGCTGTGAAACTAAGTAGACTCCCTATGTCTGTGAAATTGCTTTAGAGGATAAATTACACTGCTCTTAAAACAGTTTGAGAAGCAAACTGACAGGCAGTGTTTGATACCTGAGTCGTCAGGAGCCTGACCCTGACTGTGAGTATACTTACATCCTTTGCTTACGGAAAACAGGAGGAAACGGAGCGGTACACAGAATGAGTATGTGGCCTGTGCTGTAGTGTGGACTGCAGGAGCTTCTAGAAAGGGCAAGCTCGGCTCTGCAGGCGCTTGTGGGTGGCTGGAGCTGCCCTCCTCCATCCTGGCACATCCTCCTCCACTCCATGCACTGGCCACCCACCCAGGGCTTCTCTTCTTTCACATCCTGCTTGGCTGTTACAAAAACAGCTATGAAAAGTTTTCCAAAAGAGAAACCTAGTAAGCTCAATTTCTTTCCATTTGATGCCTGCTACAATAGGCCACTTAAGACTCGAATCACAGCACAGCTGTTCTCTCCATGCCTCATAGTGCTTTATTTTTCCCCCTAGATATCTGCGTATCTAACAGGTGGGACAGTCGCCAGGGCAGGCGGCTCGTGGTCACGGTCAGGGCTGCAGTCAGGGTCCGATTGAGTTAGGGTCAGGGTCAGGATTGAGTTAGGGCTGTGGGTAGAGAGAGTGAGGACGGCCGGGTCTAGGGCGCGGTTGGCGTTAGTGCCACCAAAGAGGAACAGGGCTGCCACCTCTGCTTCCCGTCTGCATGGAGCTCCTGTCCTCCTGCCCCCGCCCCGGGCGCCCGGCTGCCGCCTGTGGTGTAGACACAGGGAGGGGACCCCGGGTCTGACTGAGCCCATGCGCAGGGCCTCCTCCCAGCGAGACCCTGGGAGACACAGACCGCGCGCCAGGAAGAGCGGCCCCGGCAGGACAAGTGGTGGCACGTGTGCAGGGCTGGCGCGAGGGCGGGAGGGGTGGGCACGAGGGAGGCTGCCGCCAGGAGCAGGGACAGTTGGGCCCGGGCGGGGCCCACCACGCCCCGAGGGACGCAGGGAGGGGATGGCGCGGCTGCCCTCCAGCGCCCCGTCACACGGCCCACCCGCGCCGGCGGTCCGCATGGGCCTCCGCCTCCCCCGGCGACGGGCACTCAGGACCGGGCCGCCCTCCCCCCAGCGAGGGACTGTGGGACCTGGGGCGTGGCCAGGGCTGTAGGTGCTTGGGCTCCGTCCTGACGCCCTGCGCGTCAGCTGGTGCTCCTGACAGAAGCCTGTGGCACCCTGGGGACAACCCGCGCCCACCATCCCCCCACCCCGGGTGACAGCAGCACCCCCTCGGGGGCCCATGACCCGCAGGAAGCAGCAGCCACCGGAACGCCAAGGAACGCCAACGAAGGCGATGGTACGTGAACGCGAACGATCCGCAGCCCGGGCCGCAGGACGGGAGGCGCCTGGCAGAGCCGGACGCTGCGGAGCGCCCCACACGGTCCTGTTTCAGCAGACGCCGCACGCACGATGCCGGCGGGCGAGCACAGGGCAGCCACTTGCCGTCCACAGCCACGCGACGGTCCAGACGTGTCCCCGCCGGCGCCCCGCCGCCTCTTCCAGGGTCGCGTCCATCCTGGCGTGTGGCCTCGAGACCCCGGATGCTACCTGCCCGCCGGGGGCGCGGGGGCTCCTGGGCCTCTGCGGAGAGACCACGGATCCCCGTGTCCCCGAGTCCCCACTTCACTCCGCCTCAACGTGCAGCCCCATGCCTATGGCCGCCGCCCCGCCCCTCACCGCCCAGCCCTCTCAGTCGCTCCGCCTCTGCTCCCTCAGCGCCTCCTCGCTCCACATGGCCCCTCCGCCCTCCCCTTAGGCCCTGGGCTCTTTCCCTCATTCCTTGGCCCTCCCCGCCCAACAGTGGCTCTTTCCCTGGATCCTCCGCCCTGTTGTCGACGCTGGGTCCTTTCCGTAGACACTTGGCCCTCCCCTCCCCACCCGGCTCTCAGTAGAAGCTCTGCCCCTCAGACACTCTCGGCCCTTTCTGTCTCCCCTGGGCTCTTTCCTTCAGGACTCTGCGACTCGGACAAGCTCGGCGCTCTCAGCCAGCTGTCGGTTGTTTCCACATCCGCCAGGGCTCTGCGATTCCCACAACCTCGGCGCACTCGGCCAGCCATCGGTTGTTTCCGTCGCCCCCCCACCCTCACCCCCACCCTCACCCCCACCCCCGGCTCCCGGACCGGATGTGTTAGTCTTGGTTCAGGCTCAGCCCGCGGGATGTGCTCGTGTGCGCTGGGCGGTGGCTGCGTCTGTTCTGAAATTGCAGCTCTCGGAGAACTGTGCGCCTGGGTAGGTGCAGCGCGGTCCTGGTGAAAGTCTAGGTGTGTGGCCGGGCGGGGACGGTGGAGTGGGGCCTGGGTCAGGGATCGGCCTCAGGATCAGGGCTGTAGGCTTCATGGATACATGACAAGCAACAGGATGGATGAGCGCCCAAGGGAGCCCTTTGGCTTGAAACAAACTCAGCTGGCACTGGTTTTCCTGAAGGGGCCTGGCCTGTGGGGTGCGCGTGCATCCACTTTAAACGTTGACTGTGTCCCCAAGACAGGAGCGATCCGTAAGGATGGGGACGCAGCGTCCCCACATTGGCGTTTCTGGAAGGAAAACCGTCTCCCCCTAAACTCAGGATTGAGTGTCGACCTGGCCGCCTGAGACCTCCGACCCGCTGTGTTCACTGACCTGCGGTGTCAGCAAAGCCTCTGGTGACAAGTGAAGGGACATCCCTGTCATATGTGGCAGATGCCATTTGTTCCAAGACCCTATGTAGCCGCTCTGTGACCCCCTTCTTTGGTGCCCTTGCTGCCTTGGGGAGAAAGACCCTGGGCTAGTCCCCACAGCTGCCCTGTAGTAACTCACCCAGTTTTCAGTGGTAGATTAATTATGGAGTAT